>NC_084597.1:6951863-7004148 GCF_033807715.1 Cololabis saira | reverse complement strand
TGTATGTCCTGCCGTCTTTATTTTAGTGTCCATATGCTCTTAGAATTAAATAAAGGGGGGAGAGGAGGTGGTCAGCTTAACCCTCCTCCTGAGAGAGCATCTGTTTCTCTCCTTCTTGTTCACCATGTCTGTCTCTCCAACAAACAACTCTGACCTCAGACAGTTGGATGCATTACAGGAGGAACATGATATAAAACACAAAATATGCAACCCAGCGACAAATCAGGTTGGGGATGTGACACAGCTCCAGTAAATCAAGAACATTTACAGATTGTTTAAATGATTATTGCCCTCTCAAGTTGCAATCTGACTGAAACAATATTTCATCTCTGGTAAGCTCTGATATTAGGTTAAAATCATCTAAAAGTAAAGGCCAGGTTCCCACAGGTGCTCCTCATAATTATAATAAGTCTGTATGGTAGTTGTTTTATTTAATATACCAGGGTTTTATGGCAGATTGAAAAAAGTAATTAAAGTTTCTACTGGCAATTTATTTTTTTTATTTATTTAGCAAGAAACATGAGAACCTAAACTTGAGAAAACCAAAAACTTGACGTGACACGTGGCGGTAAGAAACAGTACGGACCAGCAGGGAGCAAGGGGAAGACAGGACATGGTATACACTGAACACTTGACAAGACACAGGTGCACACAATCAGGGCAGATGGGAACAAGGGAAGTCAAGGCGTAACTGGAACACAAGGACGTGGGGTTTCAAAATAAAACAGGAACTGAATACCTAAAAAACCAAACTGTGACATAAACTCAAAACCGTGACATTTACCAAAGGAACAAGTTGTGGAAAAATCATTAAATGGACAAATATGAGAATGGTTTTACATAATGAATTAATTATTTCTATTACTGCATATTTTACAGTTCAAGCTCCCATACTTGGCATTTATAAAAAGCAGAACATGTTAAATAAAAGATTTATAATACTATTATACACAGACCTGTAGACACAGTTAGTAATGGGGTTCCACACGGTTCTGTATTTGGCCCAATCCTTTTTACTTTTTACACGCGTCCATTATGTACTATTTATATGTAGCATGGCACAAACGTCATACTTAACCATGAATGAGATTAATAAACAAGCTGCTACAAACATGTCTTAATGACATAAAGACCTTGATGACTGAAACTTTCCTTTTGATAACCTCGGACAAGACTGAGGTTGTTGTCTCTGAGCCTGAGCTGTTCAGAAAAAAGACTGCTAGGTCATTCAACAACTAGGGAAGGTGTTATTTTAGAATTTTCACTTCTGTAAAGAACTTTGAATAATTTTTATTTTTTAAAGATTTTGTGGCTCTAGTGGCCTTTTTTCAAAGCGTACAGACAGGAAGGGGGTAGAGAGAGAATGGGGATGACGTGCAGCAAAGGGCTGCAGGCAGAGACTCGAACCTGTGACCGCTGCAGGAGGACTGTAGCCTCAGTACATGGGCCGCTTGCTTTAACCACTGCGTTACCACCAATTCATTTTTTCAAGCAGGATTTTTATTTAAAATTGCACACAAAACAAGCCCTCGGTATGTTTTTCTATGTTTGTTTGTTTTTCCCACTTTTGTAACACTGTAAGAATAAAGAAACCCCCAATGTCAGAGTGATTCATAATTGTAATAACAAGGCCGTGCATTTGTAACGTCAAGATTGGACTACTGCAATTCCTGGAAGGTGGGATGTCCTAAGTTAACTTTGAGGAACCTACATAAAAACTGATAGACTTGCAGAAAAAGATAATATTTCTCCAATCTTATCCCTTCATTGATTTCCTGTTGAATCCAGGACAGAATGTAAAATTCTTCTTAGATATCTTCCAGATAAACCTCTTACGTGTCAACCTCAGGTCATGTTGAGGAACTCTGTGGCAGGGTGGAGGTGCAGCCACTCTGGTTGATTGGGTCACAGGTGTGTCCCATCAACCTCTCCACCCTGCCTGCCTTCATAAGGCGTGGCTCTGCTGGGAGAAGGGGCTGCTGCTGTGAAGGAGCTGAAGCACGTGTGTGGGTGTTTGTGCGTTTCTGGTAAATAAAGTGGTTGTGCACTGAAACTCCGTGTCCCCCCCGTGTTATATGGAGGCGGACCAGCGTCCGGCGCGGGTCCGCTTCACGGAGGAGGGGGTGGTCCTGGACGCACCGTCTGGCCCGAGGCCACCATCGGCCCGGTCCCGCGAGCGGCCTCCTCGGCGGTCGGCCCGTCGCCGAGGACGGCCTCCCGACCATTCCCGCTGCAGGGCGGCCTCCCGACGGGTACGGGCCAGGAAGGCATGGGGGCTCAGACGGCTTCCTCTCCCGCTCCGAGGGGGCGGGGGGGAGTAAGCTCGGCCGGACGGACCCTGGCGCGAGTTTGGCGTTGGGGGTGTGTGGCAGGGTTGAGGAGGTGCAGCCACTCAGGCTGATGGGACACAGGTGTGGCCCGTCAGCCTCTCCACCCTGCCAGCCTTATAAGAGGAGAAGCTGCTGCTGAGACTGGTGGTCAGACTGAAGCTGAAGCTGCTGAGTGATGCTGTGAAGGAGGTGGAAGCACGTGTCTTGAGTGATTATAATAAAAGGGATTCTGCACTAAACTCTGTGTCCTCCTCTATCCTGTCGGTCGGGCCCCGTGGCACTCGCCGTGCTACACTGGCGCCCAACGTGGGGCCCGACGGGATGGGGAAGGGAGGCACAGAGCGGGCCGTGGACGCGCTCGCCCATGCCATGGCGGACCTGGCAGACGTGCTTCAGGGCCAGGGCGAGCAGCAGCTCGGTGCGCTGGCAGCGCTGATGACCGCGGAGCGACCCACCCCTGCGCCACGCTTGAGGTATGCTGCAGCAGTGCGGGAGGGGCTGGCGGCGCCGCAGCTCAGAGGCCGGGAGGCAGAAGCTGCGGGCCGCCAAGCGATGGCTCCCAAGACGGCGGGATCCCCGGAGCGGCCCACCCCGGCTCCACGCCGGAGGTTCGCCGCGGCAGCGCTGGCGGCGCTGCAGCCGACCGGCTGGGAGGCAGTGGCTCCTGGGACGGAGTCGGAGGAGGACGCGGAGTTTAGTGCAGAAGCAAACACCCACAGAAGCAAACACCCACACACGTGCTTCAGCTCCTTCACAGCAGCAGCCCCTTGTCCCAGCAGAGCCATGCCTTATGAAGGCAGGCAGGGTGGAGAGGTTGATGGGACACACCTGTGACCCAATCAACCAGAGTGGCTGCACCTCCACCCTGCCACAAACTCAAAGTCCCATTTTATCAGAGCTCCTTGCTTTCAGACTGCAGGCGAACTTGTGGTTCATAGAGTCTCCAAAACTAAAATTTAAGGCAGAGCCTTCAGTTTTTAGGCTCCTCTCTTGTGGAACCAGAACCCAGTTTGTATCTGGGACACCTTAAGATGGACTGAATTGGTTGCTTGAGATGACTTTTGTTGTGAATTGATGCTATACAAATAAAGTAAATAGGACTGAATTGAGAAAAGTTCACATTCAGTTCATTTTAATTAAGTTCAGTTCAATTAAATTAATTTAAATTAAATTCAATTCAGTTAAATTCCACTTGACTTAAAGCAAATTATATTGTTGTAGTATAAAGTAATTAAAAGCATTTAAATAATTTCAAATCAGTCAATTTATTCCAACCATATTATTTTAACTGCATTTATTTTATTACAATTTTTTTTGTTGCCTTTATTAAAGTTGTAGAGAGAGAGAATGTGGATGACATGAAGCAAAGGGCCACAGGCTGGGTTTTGAACCTGCGACCGCTGCAGGAGGACTGTAGCCTCAGTACATGGGCCGCTGTGCCACCCAGCTGCCTGATTTTAAGTGTATTTATATAATATGTATAACTAAAATTTAACTTAGATTGCTTTGAATCATTGAACCATTTAAATTCAAAATTCCTTACCTCATGCATGTTTGTCTGTCTAAGTTAGGACATCTAAAGTCTTCTTTTTCTTTTTTGGTTTTAGATTAAATCCCAAAACTCTTATACTGTAGATGTTGCAACCAATGTTTTTTTTTTAACCCTAATTAAGATTATTGTTAAAGTAGCGAAAGCATTTGAGCTAAGCCGTAAGAGGTCCATTTGTTTATTGTATCAAAGGTGTTTTGGACCATCACAGTATAAAGACCAGACAACCAGATCCTCTGGATGAACGCTGCTTAATCTCAACCAGAATCAGTTCTTTACTCAGTGATTTTCTGCATCCTGCATAGTAGATTTGCATACAGTAGTTACACCAATTAATTAAAGCACTTTACAGGCTGTGAACCCAAACATTATACATTTAAAATTTAGCTTAGAGTCGTTTAAAAAAATCCTGCAGTCAAAAGATGTTGGCTCAAGATACACAACAGAAAATCTTGCAAAGCCACAAACTAATGTATTCATGCCTTTCAATTTTGATGAGTGAAGCAAGGAAGGAATTATGTTTTAATAATTATCTGTGCAGATTTTGTGACTTTAGGACACAGCTAGGCTACTTTTTCTGCTGATTTCTGGTCTTACTAAGCTAAACTAATTGATTAAACCTGTATAGTTCAAAATTGAATGTACCTAAAGATCTAATCCAATAAATTTGTGTTATTGTTTAATCCAAGTTTACGTTATGAACGAAGATCTTCACAATGTGTAAAAGCTTATTTTTGCTAGTAAATTCATCATCATCTCAAATTTAATTGCTTTCACGCTGTGTAAACATACATCTTTGTCGATTAACTCTACACTTTCCAGATATTCATCAATAAACACAAACCAGCTGAAGTGTTCTGCACTCAGCACGTTCATAAATTACCAGTGAACCCAGTAACACACCCGAAGCAGTCATTTTCCATGAGCGATTCCAGAATATGCCTGAGATAAAATTTCATATCTCCAAACAACGCATTGCATGAAATACATCAGCCTCGTGTTGCCTGTGAGAGGCAGAGCAGCTGTTTAAAACAAGTCCGGTGACATTCTGCCCCTAAAACACAGGTGACATATAACGCACGTCTCAGCTGGTGCAATAAAGGCCGTAATAAAATTATGGAGGTGTCAATGTTTCCAACTTCCATGCGGGGAGAAAAGTGAAGCCAGGCCCAGATGCCTATGATGGAGACAAGGCTTTCTCTTAAAGTGATATAAACTTTTATGAGTCCCGGTACTGTAAAGTCATGTGAAAAAGGAAAGAACTCACTCTTTCAGCTCAGAGTTTCTCCATATAAGAGTTGAAAAAAAAATCCTTTAGTCCTTAAAATTAATTAAATACAACCTTAGGTAAACAATACGACACATTTCCATTCCACTGAAAGAGCAACTATTCTCCTGTCTATCTTCACCCCACTTGATCTGGGGGGGGGGACATTTGACTTGACAGGTTTACATCTTACCTATCTGGCCGCACTTCAAATCACTTCACACTCACTCCCAGTTACCAACGGTGCACCCCAGGGCCCTGCCCTGGGACCCTTGCTTTTCATCATCTACTTATTAGGGCCCGAGCACCTTCAGTGTGAAGGCCCTATTGTATCTGTGGGAATTTTTTTTTTCTTTCTTTCTTTCTTTCTTTCTTTCTTTCTTTCTTTCTTTCTTTCTTTCTTTCTTTCTTTCTTTCTTTCTTTCTGGCTCATTTCCTTATTTCTGGCTCATTTCTTTCTTTTTGGCTCATTTCTTTCTTTCTTTCTTTCAGGCTCATTTCCTTCCTTCCTTCCTTCCTTCCTTCCTTCCTTCCTTCCTTCCTTCCTTCCTTCCTTCCTTCCTTCCTTCCTTCCTTCCTTCCTTCCTTCCTTCCTTCCTTCCTTCCTTCATTCCTTCCTTCCCTTCCTTCCTTCCCTGCTCTCTCTTTCCTTCCTTCCTCCTGCTCTCTCCTTCCTTCCTTCCTCTTTCCTTCCTTCCTTCCTTCCTTCCTTCCTTCCTTCCTTCCTTCCTTCCTTCCTTCCTTCCTTCCTTCCTTCCTTCCTTCCTTCCTTCCTTCCTTCCTTCCTTCCTTCCTTCCTTCCTTCCTTCCTTCCTTCCTTCGTTCTGCGTCGATTGAACGCAGAACCATAAATCAGCTTTACACAAAAACGTCATCAACGGGAATTTATCGTTTTTACCGCGAGATGAGAAATTCTTATCGTGGGGAATTTTTTTGACGGTTAATCGTGAACGGTAAAATATCACTCATTCCTAGCGTCAAGTGCCAGACGCCAGCTGGACTGGCCAGGTGGGTGCTAGCCAGGCCCGGGTGGGCGGGCGCCAGCCAGGCCGGTGGCCAATTGGTCGCTAAGCGGTCGTTGATCAGGCGCCAGATTGCCACCCAGCTAGCCGGGCAGCAGCCAGGTCGCTAGCCAGGCCGGCGGGAACTAGCCAGGCCAAGCGAGCGGCAGCTAGGCTGGGCTAAGCTGCAGTGTTTCTCAGGACGTGTCACGGGTGTCTGTAAACAGGAAAATAATCAAAATGAAACCGGATGGTGACACACTGGATCTTCAGTTAGACCGGAAAAAAAGCAGGATATTAATTATGATCACATACTTCGCTAAGAAATGCATACTTTTACTTTCTAACTTCTGACGAAAGGAGGGCCTTTTTGCCCCCCTAAACGTGCCCAAAAAGTCACCAAATTTTGCATGCAAGTCAGGCCTGGCGAAAAATTTGATATTTAATGGTTTGCATTAATGGGCGTGGTAAAATGGCTCAACAGCGCCCCCCGGAAAAGTCTCTTGGCGACATGGCCGAAACCGAACAGGAAGTCGGCCATTTTGAATTAATCGTGTCACTTTGGCGCAATTTATGCCATTTCTTCGGCAGTTAATTCAGCCCGAACCGTAACGTGCCCCCAAGTGTGTTATACATCAAAACGTGCGTCTCCATCCTCCGACACCACGCATTACTTTTCTCTTTCAAAAGCGTTACCGTGGCGACGCTAGACGCCAAAAAGCGCGCCCACCCTTCATCTGGTTGGTTCAGACAGAAAAAACGTTGCGCCTCAAGCCCCATAATACGGTTTGACGTACATGAACGAAAATCGGTACACACCTGTATCATGTCGCAACTTAAAGAAAAGTCTCTTGGCGCCGTGGCCGAAACCGAACAGGAAGTCGGCCATTTTGAACATTCTGAACTAATCGCGTAATTTTGGAGCAATATATGCCATTCCTTCGGCAGTTAATACGGCCCGAACCGTAACGTGCACCCAGGTGTGTTATACATCAAAACGTGCGTCTCCATCCTCCGACACCACGCATTACTTTTCTCTTTCAAAAACGTTACCGTGGCGACGCTAGACACCAAAAAGCGCGACCACCCTTCATCTGATTGGTCCATATTTGATAGTTCCTACTTTCTGCCATAACTTTTGAATGGTTTGACATAGAGAGTCGTGGGTGGTTTCATCAGACTTAGTTTTGAATCCTTGACCTTTATTGGTGAAAATTACACGGGCGAGGGCCCGTTCATCGCTGCTTGCAACTTTAATTTTATTTGTTATTTACTGTTTAATTGTGTACGGTTTACTGAAGCGTACTCTTAAATTAAATACTTATGATTTTTGAAAACCGCGCCAAGTTACACTAGTGATGGATAAGCCCTGAATGCAGACATTGTGATGTAGAATTGTCAAATATGTCGGATTCACCGTACGAATTGTTACAGATTACTTTTGTAATACTGTATTTGACCCAGTGTTTGTACCTTTTGACCGTATAGAAACGTAATTCTTGCCATTGTAAGACTGAGATGTACCTGCTGTACTTTCTACTGTCCTTACTTTTTAACAACTTGTGTTTTTTATTATTCTACCTCTTTTCTTATAATTTTATTTCATTTTATTTGTTATTTACTGTTAAATTGTGTCTTGCCACTTTTAATATTGATTTAAAGCATTTTGAATTACCTTACGTAGAATTGTGCTGTACAAATAAACTTGCCTTGCCTTGTTTCCTTTCCTAAATGTGCTGTCATTGACTTCATCATTTAACCTGGTAAACTGAACCCTGTCGAGTTTGAGGTCGATGTCTTGGACTTCGTGTAATTTCTCTGCATGATCTGACCTTGGGATGAACGTGCTGGGATGTTGAGTGCTGGGAGTATTAAATGCTTTTCATTTGTCAATAATGTTTTCTGATGTAGAGTAATGGATTCTAAATTGTTTGGAAACAATCTTTTAAGCATTTTGAAATCATTTTGAGATCATTTCTGGTGTCTCTTCCCATCAGGTCACGGCTGAATGCTTCACACAGCATCCTGCCAAAACCTCTGCTCTCATACAGTTTAACGCTTTTGCAGATAATCAGTTAATCAAGTGATGATCAGCAACTGGCTGCAGCTAAACGTCTTAAATCCAAACAGGTGTATTTTCTTATCAACAACTTTATATCCAATATTGGATAAGGAATCAAATTCAGTCTCCTCATTTTTGATCCATGAAAACTTCTTTTTGCTGATCCTACCAGACCAGATTATTTTCATTTTTAATTATATAGAGCATTTTAAAGTCACTGCTATTGTATTGTATTACAAAAGAACTGAAACCCTCATTTTTCTATGATTATGTACTTAGCTCTTAACTACTTTTTACTGTATTTTTGCTGACTGTGTCGTTAAAATTGCCTAAAATACAGTTCAGGACTTGTGTTTCTTGTGTATAAAATTATCTCTTGAACCTCTCCAGCGTGTCTGCTGTGCCTTCCTCACACAAGGATGGATTAAATCTGCGGGGCACCCTCGCCGCTCTGCTGACTCAGACCAGATTGAGGCGTGGTGGGTCTTTTTTCTGGCACCGGGGCACGAGCGCAGATCTGGAATTACTTGGCATCATCCCGTGTGACAATGGCATCAAACTTGTTTGCAGCATGTACGTGCTTAACAGCGTCTTTCATATCAGTTAATTCGAAGAACGAACCGTCCACGCCGCAAGGCAATACAAATAGACTGCATTCCTGATGATTCATGTGCACTGTTTAATTGTCGTGCCATACACGTTTAGATGTAACCTGTCCGTACCTGACGTCCGCGTGCAACCTCAGGGTTAGTTAGTTAGTTAGTTAGTTAGTGATTTATTCCGAACATGCAAATGATATATAACGTAATTATGAACAAGTAAAACAGAAATAATAATACAAAATGGCCGATCAAGACAATTTTACAAAACAAAACAAAATAAAACAAAAAAACAGCACAGTAATTTCACTTGCATGTCCGAAAAGGGGTGGGAAGTATAACTTATTTAATCCCGCCCCTTCTCCATAAAATATTAACAATATTTATTTATGTCCTTCTTATTTTTACATTACTCTTTTCTTAATTATATATAAATATATACACACACACATACATACTGTACGTACATAATATACATATACACACAAACATACAAGTACACATACATACATACACACACATACACTCTTTTTTCGTTATATTTCTTAATTGTGCTGACAACATATAAATAAATAATAATTAACAAAAGAAAAAATATATAAATATACATATATACATACATATATATATGTATATATATATATATATATATATACATATATATATATATATATATATATATATATATATATATATATATATATATATATATATATATATATATATATATATACATATATATATATATATATATATATATATATATATATATATATATATATATATATATATACCCTATATATATATAGGGTGACAGGTTTGTTCATTTTTATATTAGCTGGTTTCATTGAGCTGGAATCTGGATGCTATTGCATCATCGAAAAACAGATGTTTGCAACGATTCTCGTCCAAAACTCTCCTTATTGCACTTATTCTTGTTATTGCCTCGCTCTGTGCTCTCCTGCAAGTCCTTTTTCCACAAATAAACTCTGTCTTTCGTGTCAGTCGAAGCCTCTGGTACATTTATAAGGCTTTCCCACAGAATGCAAACTGAAGGTGTATTTACCTAAACAAGATTAAAAGAAGTGCATCTCAGCAGTCGTGCTTTTCAGTCTGATTATGGGAAACAAAGGGAGAGAAAGGGAAAACAAGTCTTAATGACAAAATCGTGCTGTTCGTTTTGGCAGAAAACACCGGAACGGTTCGGGGGGAATCTGACTCAGCACATTTGCAGCCTCTTGCCTCTTGAGCGCCCTCAGGTTGAATCGTCGTGAAACGAAGACGAGGCATCGGCTCGTTTGCAGGGACGAAGTTCAGGCTGTGTGTGCCAAGTCTTTCCTCTGCCCAAGTATTTTCATCCATCCTGTTTCTCTTTCATATAAAAAAATCAGAGTCCAGAGGCAAAGCGAGACATGTGCTCTCACGGCGAATGAGCAACCCTGTGTTTTGTTGTGAGGACGGTACTTGATGTCTTGGAGGCTAATTACAGGCCAGAGGGGGGTACGGGCTGAACCCAACTGCTTAAAACACACATCAGAGAGAAGAATTTCTCTTCCCTTCAAAGCTTTGTGAACAAATGTTTCCTCAAACCGCATGCTGCTACAGTGCTACTAAAAGGAGCTATATTAAGGGAAATATAATCTAAATAATGACTCTAAGATTACCGCTGCACATGCCCCAGCATGGAGATGTGACATCTGCTTTGTGCTTTGTCTGCATTAAAAGCTGAGGAACAGTAAATGAAAGGCAGTAGCAGCTTTTTGTTTGCCTTTTGGAAATGACGCTCATTTTAAAATCCAACCGCAAATAGATGTTTCTTTCCCCTGAGTTAGTTGTGTTGTTTCATTTATTTAAGATCAAACCTGATGACGTTAAAACGTTGGCAACAATGCACCTTGCAACTATTTCATGAGACAGTCAATCCTGCTCTTAGTACGACGGAGTATTAGGGCCAAACAAAGACAAAAAAAATTGTAATCATAATATTACGAGAATAAAGTCGTAATATTAAATATATTATAAATATATAAATAAAACTTCACAAGATGCTCAATATTCCTCATTTTAACACAGGGAGAAGATGCTCTTCCTGTTAGAGTTCTCATAAATGATATTCTCGTAATATTACGACTTTATTCTCGTAATATTACGACTTTATTCTCGTAATTTTACGACTTTATTCTCGTAATTTTACGACTTTATTCTTGTAATTTTACGACTTTATTCTCGTAATTTTACGACTTTATTCTCGTAATATTACGACTTTATTCTCGTAATTTTACGACTTTATTCTCGTAATTTTACGACTTTATTCTCGTAATTTTACGACTTTATTCTCGTAATATTACGACTTTATTCTCGTAATTTTACGACTTTATTCTCGTAATTTTACGACTTTATTCTCGCAACATTATGACTTTATTCTCGTAATTTTACGACTTTATTCTCATAATATTACGACTTCATTCTATTACGACTATATTCTCATTATATTATGACTTTATTCTCGTAATTTCCTTTTTCTTTGTCTTAGTTTGGCCCTAATACTCCGTCGTATCTTAGTGCTATTTGGTCGGGAACTTTACAGAAGTATTAATGACCAATTCTGCACGCGATATGAAATCTCAGGAAAGCTATCAGAGGTTCAGTGAGGGACATATAGTAATACGATTCTGATTGGCTTCTCCTGTTAATAGGCACTTAAATAAAGCTAAAATATCCTTCTTCTACATCTGAATGGTTTTCAGTAGTTTATTTTTTTATTTAAAAGGATCCCCATTAGCTGACCCCAAAACGAAAGCTAGTCTTCCTGGAGTCCAGACAATAAAATACAAAATCAAACATACAATCTCAATTCATAAAGTACATTTAAAAAATAAAAATAAAATTACGAATAAGAAATAAAGAAAAATATCATACAAATCATACATAATTTGATGTATTGACCTCACTCAATCAAATATGCTACATGTATATGATGTTAAGGTGATGACAACAAATACGTTCTTAGTCTTCGTTTCAAATCAGCCTCTTCTGATGTCACGAATCTCACCTGGAGGGGTTTTCCAATATGCAACGGATCTATAAAGTACTGTCCTCTTCATAGAGTCAGACTTAGGGAAGTGTAACATAATCCCACCACTATTCGCCCCTCGAGTGTTATATGAATGAATATTTGAACAATAAGGCAAGGCAAGGCAAATTTATTTATATAGCACAATTCAACACAAGGTAATTCAAAGTGCTTTACATTGACATTAAAAGCAGCAAGACATAATTAGACAGTAAAACATTAAGAATAAGATGATAAGAAAAGAAGTAAAATAATAAAAAGCACAAGCTGTTAAAAATAAGGGCAGTAGGATAGAGCAGGTAAGTTTAATTTAGGAGTACGCTTGAGTAAACAGTAATGTTTTTAACCCTGATTTAAAGGAGCTATATAACTTCAGTAAGTTATATAGATAATTTTAGGAGTCTGAGGGCCTGATTTACTAAAGGTTTTCGTGCGTAAAAACGTGTGCAAACTTGACATCACCCGCAAACCAAAGTGCCAGCTGATCTACTAACAGCGTGCAAAGACGACTGCGTCTCTCAAATGAGCAAAATAGCACACGCTATTCATTTAGTACTTTTGCCCTGATGAATAATCAATATGGGGCGTACCCGCCAGAAATCCTAAATACTGGGAGGGGAAAATGCAAATAGGTTCATTTACCACACGCAATGAGATTTACCAAGCCTGAAAGTTATTGCGGGGATTGTGATTGCGTCTGTATTTAATACGTTTGAAAGGAAGGTGCTAATCTGCCCAGCATTACGCACCGATGGCTGCTGTTATTGTGGCAAAGGAGGCGACATCGCCAAAATCAAAGAATACGCAGAGAGAGAGTCTTTATTCTGCTGCATGCTATTTTAAAAATGGTTGCACAAGTTTTATTAAAGGCCACTTTTTCTTTAGTTCTTCGCCTTATATCTTGCCACCTTCTTTTAACCTGATCTGCCGTTCTTTTTGTCTTACCAACTGCATTTATTCTATCGCAGATTTTCTCCCATATTGCGTTTCTTTTGGTAATGTTTAAATTTCTTTGCTGTAGTTCATGAATGTGTTTATTTGCCTCTTCCACTAATATCTCTAACTCCAACTCGTCAAATTTCATTTTGCGCTTGCGACTATCCTGCTTTCCATCCAGACTCTCCATGGCGCAAACCGTAAGACACGCAACACCTCATTTAAATACTGAGGTTTGCACCTGTTATCAATTACGCAAGCATTCTTAGTTGATCACCCGCAAAACACAAACAACAGCACGTGCAAACTTTTTCAGTGCACACGCAATTTAGTACTCTTTATTTAGGATCTTAGTAAATCAGGCCCTGAGTGTTAATAATTCTATGGAAATATGTAAGAACATTACATTACAGTAACTCTCAACATTACAGTTGAGAGTTGGCTTCTTCAGGCATCTTCCAACCCAGTCTCATATAAAAACGTACCCTGGCTACGTTGGTCCAAAGTGCAAAAACGTAGAGGGGTTACAATATTAGCCCTTGAAACGTATAACTGTTACATTTTTCTGCCTATTCGTTTTGCGTCCAAGTCACGTGACTTTTAAGATTCTGGCCGTGATACCAACAAACATGGTGGACATTTTTCATTTTTGAGTGAAAAAAATCTATATTTTGAGTTAGTTTCTGCATAGAAATGCGTTTTGATTACATTTCTAACAATATATAAATGTAGATAATCTCTTGCTTGCTCGTGGTTGCAAGGTTTTTTCAGATCTCGTCAGAATAATGTAAAACTGGAACGTTTTAATAACGTGAAATGGTTACATTTTTGGTTGCTGGACACGCTGTGAAAAAAATCAATATTTTGAGTTCTGAAAAAACGTTGCAACCACGAGCAAGCAAGAGATTATCTACATTTATATATTGCTAGAAATGTAATCAAAACGCATTTCTATGCAGAAACTAACTCAAAATATAGATTTTTTTCACTCAAAAATGAAAAATGTCCACCGTGTTTGTTGGTATCACGGCCAGAATCTTAAAAGTCTTGGACGCAAAACGAATAGGCAGAAAAATGTAACAGTTATACATTTCAAGCGCTAGAAAAATGTAACAGTTATGCATTTCAAGGGCTAATATTGTAACCCCTCTACGTTTTTGCACTTTGGACCAACGTAGCCAGGGTACGTTTTTATATGAGACTGGGTTGCATCTTCATACATGGAAAAGCTGCATGTGACCATGTTTGTGATCTGGCTGTGTGTTTTCCATACATGCTGATGGAATGACGGCAATGAATGAGAAAACAAGAGCGGGCTGAGCGTCACCTCGGGCTTACAGAAAAGCCTAACCAGCACCGAGCCAACACCACACCCCACCCGGCGAATGTTTGGGGGCCATGCTGGAGTTAAAATCCTCCCAAGGCGGGGCAATCGTTTCAGCCTCGTGGAAGTTGCTGAAACTTTCTGCCGGAGGGCGGTTCTTAAGACGCGAGCCAAAAGCCGAGGTCCCATGAAACTACGCCACATCCCCGGCTGCGCAATAGCTCAAGCTGGCACTTTGTTGTTATGAGACGTCCCGTGGGGTCAGATAGCTTTCTGATCATCCTTTATGTATTATTACACTTGTAAATCTTTAATAACAAATAGATTAAATTCAGTGATGTTCTCTGTCTGGTGTCATTTCTCACAGTATCAGTGCACACAAGCAGTCAGCAGACATTCGGTTGGAAATCCAAGCTATTGATAGTCACCTTGGGGAAACGTCAGAGCTTAAATACTCTGAGCCACTTCTTCCCACACTTGTTCCCTTATTTCAGATCATCTTTTTATTCACCCCTATAAGAGGACAGGATGGTGAACGGGATGGTTCCCAGATGCTCCAAAAAAACCATCAAAACCATATAAAAGAAATGTTAAGGTTAAGATATTTAGTATGGCCCACATTCGCTTGTAAAAAAATAAATACATCCCCGGGGTTTCACAGGTAACTAGAGCAGCGAGTAGATCATGTGACATCCAACACCATGAGGGAGAATTCACTCTTTTCTCTGAGCCACGGGATGCAATCTTGGCTTCTCACAGTCAATCCGATAACCAGTCACACCGGCCCAGAGCTTGGATTACCAGCTCCCCTGCTCTCTTTGTGTATCTGCTCATTCAGCAGGGAGACAGATATTATCTTATGCCCCGAGGCCGGATTAATGGCTTTTTTACTCCGAAGTGGCTCGTTGCAATTCTCGGAACTCGCTATGAATTGAACAGGAACGTGATTTAAAACCCGTATTTGTCCAACTTTAACTTTGCAAATAATGTTTTGAAGAATACAGTATCAGAGGTGTCAAGTAACGAAGTACAAATACTTTGTTACCTTACTTAAGTAGAAATTTTGGTTATCTATACTTCACTGGAGTAATTATTTTTCAGACGACTTTTTACTTTTACTCCTTACATTTTCACGCAATTATCTGTACTTTTTACTCCTTACATTTTAAAAACAGCCTCGTTACTCTATTTCATTTCGGCCTTTTAAGAATAAAAGAAGGAAGGAAGGAAGGAAGGAAGGAAGGAAGGAAGGAAGGAAGGAAGGAAGGAAGGAAGGAAGGAAGGAAGGAAGGAAGGAAGGAAGGAAGGAAGGAAGGAAGAATGAAGAGAAGGAAGGAAGGGAGAAAAGAAGGAAGGAAGGAAGGAAGGAAGGAAGGAAGGAAGGAAAAAGGAAGGAAGGAAGGAAGGAAGGAAGGAAGGAAGGAAGGAAGGAAGGAAGGAAGGAAGGAAGGAAGGAAGGGAGAATGAAGAAAAGGAAGGAAGGAAGGAAGGAAGGAAGGAAGGAAGGGAGAAAAGAAGGAAGGAAGGAAGGAAGAATGAAGAGAAGGAAGGAAGGAAGGAAGGAAGGAAGGAAGGAAGGAAGGAAGGAAGGAAGGAAGGAAGGAAGGAAGGAAGGAAGGAAGGAAGGAAGGAAGGAAGGAAGGAAGGAAGAAAAGAAGGAAGGAAGGAAGGAAGGAAGGAAGGAAGAATGAAAAGAAGGAAGGAAGGAATGGAGAAAGGAAGGAAGGAAGGAGGGGAGAAAAGAAGGAAGGAAGGAAGGAAGGAAGGAAGGAAGGAAGGAAGGAAGGAGGGGAGAAAAGAAGGAAGGAAGGAAGGAAGGAAGGAAGGAAGGAAGGAAGGAAGGAAGGAAGGAAAGAAGGAAGGAAGGAAGGAAGAAAGAATGAAAAGAAGGAAGGAAGGAATGGAGAAAGGAAGGAAGGAAGGAAGGAAGGAAGGAAGGAAGGAAGGAAGGAAGGAAGGAAGGAAGGAAGGAAGGAAGGAAGGAAGGAAGGAAGGATGAAGAGAAGGAAGGAAGGAAGGAAGGGAGAAAAGAAGGAAGGAAGGAAGGAAGGAAAAAAAGAAGGAAGGAAGGAAGGAAGGAAGGAAGGAAGGAAGGAAGGAAGAATGAAGAGAAGGAAGGAAGGAAGGAAGGAAGGAAGGGAGAAAAGAAGGAAGGAAGGAAGAATGAAGAGAAGGAAGGAAGGAAGGAAGGAAGGAAGGAAGGAAGGGAGAAAAGAAGGAAGGAAGGAAGGAAGGAAGGAAGGAAGGAAGGAAGGAAGGAAGGAAGGAAGGAAGGAAAGAAGGAAGGAAGGAAGGAAGAAAGAATGAAAAGAAGGAAGGAAGGAATGGAGAAAGGAAGGAAGGAAGGAAGGAAGGAAGGAAGGAAGGAAGGAAGGAAGGAAGGAAGGAAGGAAGGAAGGAAGGAAGGAAGGAAGGAAGGAAGGAAGGAAGGAAGGGAAGAAACAAAAAACTATCCAGTTAAATTGCTCCATCCGGATAGAGTGAATTTGGTTGTGGTTGTTTCAGATGTTCTTGTCCAGTTTTGTTCTTACATCCGTTCCCTCAGATTCCTGCAACTAAACTTGGATGTACATTCCAGTAAAGGTTAGGATAAATGATAACATGAACATGAAGTTTGACTTTTTGCACCATTACAATACTTATAGGCAACTAGTCATCATATCTGCTGCTCTCTGAAACACATGTTAATGCTCAATAGTACACACATATTGTACTCCTTACCTATCTATGTGCAATACTCCCATCCTTTCAGTGCAATATTCCTCCACCCATTCATGTACATTTTTTATTCTCCCATTCACTCTTTTCTTATAGTGTATATATATATATATATATATATATATATATATATATATATATATATATATATATATATATATATATATATATATATATATATATATATATATATATATATATTTATGTTTACTTTTTTTTTGTTCATTTTTGTTGTTTACAGTAATTGCTTATATAGTCTTGCATTTGTTTTGCACTTTGACGGAGCTGCTGCCGAATTTCATTGTAGAAGTAAATTGATAATAAAGGCTTTCTATTTCTATATATGGTTCTTTAATATATTTGCATTATACTAAGATACATTCATTTTCAATGGCTTTTGTCCTTAATGGCTTTTTCCCCCTTACATTACTTTTACTTTTATACTTTAAGTAGCTTTGAAACCAGTACTTTTATACTTTTACTTGAGTAAAAAACTTGAGTTGATACTTCAACTTCTACAGGAGTATTTTTAAACTCTAGTATCTATACTTCTACCTGAGTAATGAATGTGAATACTGAAGACACCTCTGCACAGTGATACACTGATCACCGGGTCATGCATGGCTCCATCTGTGTGTGACGTGGGAGAGCTTGTGCCGGGATGTTTACTCAGGCCTGGGAAACAAACTCCATGTGAATGATCCACTTTCTCAGAACGTAAATTTCTGACATAATTAAAAACTTCACCAAACATCACCAAAGAAGAGCCTGACAGCATAAGCGCGTTTCATCTGTGTGCAACGTTTGGCCAAATAAATAGAGGGTATTTGCTTTCCCACAGGCCCCACTAAGCACCACTTTGAATCATATCAGCGTAGGTTAGATAAGGGTAGCTACATGTTGATTTGTACGGCACGAACAAAACCGCAGGACTCGAGGAGTCTCGAATACGAGGAGTCTTTGAATTTTAATCAGATTGGTTTCCAGTAAAAATATTTGCCCAATCAATCGTTTCCCCCCAGAGAGAAAGACAAACAATCATCCCGGCACGGGTCATTAGGCAGAGCGGGCACACGCCTCGGCGTGGCTGCGAGAGAGTCACAAGTGAGAGTAACGTTTTGATCACCACTTACACGCTGGCTTTGATAGGTACAGAACGGCGCTGGTTTCCAGAGTGGAAAGAAGATCTCATTAAAGTAACAGAACATAATGACTGACGGCACCAACATTCAGTCTGGGAGACAGCGGCTTCGGGCCCAGTTTATACAAGACAATGATTGGCTTCTGATTAAAGTATTGGCACAATTAGGGCATCGGTATTGGAGCACTTCAGTGTTAACATCACAATGAAGGAAAAAAAAGAAAAAAAGCAGATTTTAGGGGAAAAGGAAATACGGCGGAGGGAACGAAGGTCAGGTAGCACCTGTTTAACATCAGCAGCTAACAGCAGGAATATGAATCAGAACATCTGGGTGCAGCTCTGCCCATCAGATTATTGCTTGGCATGCAGAGTGTGTGTGTGTGTGTGTGTGTGCGTGCGTGCGTGCGTGCGTGCGTGCGTGCGTGCGTGCGTGCGTGTGTGTGTGTGAAGACAGATACACGAGAAAGTGCCACAAAGGAAAAGCAGAGATCATTTCACCGTGTGTGGAAATGTCTGTTTGGGTTTAACTTCTCATCCCGTCTGATGCACACACTAAAGATCTGTTCAACACACGCTCTGTTAGCCGTCGAGGTCCAACCCAGGAAAATATGCACCTTAAAAAAAAGGGGCACTTGCTAAAAGACTGTTTCTATTTAAGTTCAGCATCTGGCTGCAGGATTCAAGCTTTCTCCCCTGCCTGTGTGTGTGTTTGTCTACATCAGGGGTCGGCAACCCAAAATGTAGAAAGAGCCATATTGGACCAAAAACACAAAAAACAAATATGTCTGGAGCCGCAAAAAATGAAAAGTTTTGTATAAGCCTTAAAATGAGGCCAAATGGCGAAAGGCGAACTGTCGAGAAAAAAGTCGAAATGTCGAGAAAAAAGTCAAAATGTCGAGAAAAAAGTCAAAATTTCAAGAGAAAAGTCGAAATGTCAAGATTAATGATGAAGTACAATCTTGAGAAAAAAGTCGAAATGTCAAGAAAAAAGTTGAAATTTCGAGAAAAAAGTCAAAATTTTGAGAACAAAGTCGAAATGTCGAGGAAATAGTCAGAATTTTGTGAAAAGTCGAAATGTCGAGATTAAAAAGGAAAGGAAAAGAAGAGAAAAGAGAAAAAAGGAAAGGAAAAGAAGAAAAAAGAGAAAAAAGGAAAAAAAGAAGAAAAAAGAAAAAAAGGAAAAAAAAAGAAAAAAGAGAAAAAAAGGAAAAAAAAAGAGAAAAAAAAAGAAAAAAATGAAAAAAATGGTAAAACATTTTTGAAAAAGCTCCAGGAGCCACTAGGGCGGCGCTAAAGAGCCACATGCGGCTCTAGAGCCGCGGGTTGCCGACCCCTGGTCTACATATTTCAGGTTATCTCTGTTGACATTAAATATCAAATATGTTTGATCCTTTACCATGAAAGCACACATTGATGCATAGATGTTTACAATAGAGTCTCCAGATGTAATTTAAAGGAGCCGTCTGTAAGAAATGTCCAAAACTGGTACTGCAGTCACTTTCAAAATATTGTTGAGCGGCGTGTACCCTCCCCCTCCTCCCCCCGACCAGAGGTTGCCAGGTAGGCTGCAGAATGCAGCAGGAACGTAGGCTGCCATGGCTGCGATAATTAGAGCCGAGCTGGCAACCCGGATGCCGAAACAATACTGACTTGGTGATTGGGAGATAGGTGGAGGGTGGAGCTTCAGAAACAATACTGACTTGGTGATTGGGAGATAGGTGGAGGGTGGAGCTTCAGAAACAATACTGACTTGGTGATTGGGAGATAGGTGGAGGGTGGAGCTTCAGGCCAAAACAAAAAATGACAACATAAACATCAGTTGAGGGCTGCAACTCCTCGTTTTAAACTGGAATATCCTGGCTTGAGTGCTGTTGTCAGTGACATAAGTATTTGAAATGAACATGATTTTTAAATGTCTGTTGACATATCGGGGTCATTTTATGATTCGTTTTATTATTGCTCTTACATACAGCTCCTTTAAGGAGGAAATGCGTTGAAATATCAACCGTAAAAAGGTGCATTTTCACAGAATGTAGCCGAATATTGAGGTATTTCATCCGACTCCTTCGGAGGCCAAGATTCGCCTCCGTCATGCTCCTTGTTTACTTAAATACAACTTTAAACTCTTTAAACTCTTCTGTTTATGTTGGGACAAAAACATTATTTTACTTCAGCATGTTCAACTCAGTTTTAGACCTTAAAGGAGGTTGAGAAGCGTTTTTTTTAACCGCTGTTACCTCAAATTATCTTTACACGCTGCCAGAAAAAACACTGAATAAAAATGCTTTCTCAAAACAGAAAACACGAGTCCCCCGTGGAAGCGACAGAGTTCGAAACACAACCATCCAATCATTGCGTGTGACCCTTGCAAGGTTGTTCCATCGCCGGCTGACTTTCTTTCTGAACGCGTACTCGTTTTTTGGTGGATTCTTGGCCGCTGAGCTTGTTCGCCGAGCCAAAGCAGCTCGCTGGTGTTACTTGCAGATGCATTTCCATTTCCCTTGAAAATTGTGCAAACAGGAATTGCAAATAGATGTGATGGAAACATGTTAATATCAGAAATATGCAAATATTGAAGCCAGAAAGAAAAGAAAGAAA
The DNA here is from genome assembly GCF_033807715.1 of Cololabis saira. NCBI lineage: Eukaryota > Metazoa > Chordata > Actinopteri > Beloniformes > Belonidae > Cololabis > Cololabis saira. The sequence continues at coordinate 6,983,550 of NC_084597.1, read as the reverse complement.
GAAAGAAAGAAAGAAAGAAAGAAAGAAAGAAAGAAAGAAAGAAAGAAAGAAAGAAAGAATGAATGAGCCAGAAAGAAAGAAAGAAAGAAAGAAAGAAAGAAAGAAAGAAAGAAAGAAAGAAAGAAAATAAAGAAAGAAAGAAAGAAAGAAAGAAAGAAAGAAAGAAAGAAAGAAAGAAAGAAAGAAAGAAAGAAAGAAAGAAAGAAAGAAAGAAAGAAAGAATGAGCCAGAAAGAAAAGAAAGAAAGAAAGAAAGAAAGAAAGAAAGAAAGAAAGAAAGAAAGAAAGAAAGAAAGAAAGAAAGAAAGAAAGAAAGAAAGAAAGAATGAATGAATGAATGAGCCAGAAAGAAAGAAAGAAAGAAAGAAAGAGCCAGAAAGAAAGAAAGAAAGAATGAAAGAAAGAAAGAAAGAAAGAATGAGCCAGAAAGAAAGAAAGAAAGAAAGAAAGAAAGAAAGAAAGAAAGAAAGAAAGAAAGAAAGAAAGAAAGAAAGAAAGAATGAGCCAGAAAGAAAAGCAAGAAAGAAAGAAAGAAAGAAAGAAAGAAGGAAAGAAAGAAAGAAAGAAAGAAAGAAAGAAAGAAAGAAAGAAAGAAAGAAAGAAAGAAAGAAAGAAAGAAAGAAAGAAAGAAAGAAAGAAAGAAAGAAAGAAAGAAAGAAAGAAAGAAAGAAAGAAAGAAAGGTTTTTGTGTAACAAACATGGAGGATCGGTCATTCCAGTTTTTCAGTACAGGTGTAATCATTTAATTGGTTTTAATCAATTCATTTTAATTGGTGTAGTTTAGTATTTAGTATCTTTTAGAGCAGTGTTTTGGCTCCAAAGACTGAATGTGGTGATAGATTTATAGTTGCAAAGGTGGAGTTGAATTGGTATTGTCATTTTTATCGTTATCAGGATAAATGCCAGAAATTATCGTGATACATTTTTTGGTCCATACCGCCCATCCCTACTCTCTACCCAAGTTTCCCATCTAGCCATTTTCAAAATAAAGGCACCTAAAGCCACAAAAAATAAAAATAAAAAAGGAGACACCTTTGTCTCATCTACAGGTCACAGGACATACCAAAAGGATTTTGTCCTTTAGGAATTTCCTCCATTGAGTACAACGCAGCCAGTGCAACCAGGGGAGTAACTGCTTCACTTAACTCCAGAAAAGTTGCAGAAGTCATGCCTAAATTTTGAATTGACCAGTCGTCCATGAAATTATGGACACTGACCTCCCCAGTAATCCCTCAGACGTGGCCATCTCCACATATAAGGGGGTTGCCTTGCAAGGCAAGTTTATTTGTACAGCACAATTCAACACAAGGTCATTCAAAGTGCTTTACATCAACATTAAAATCAGCAAGACACTATTAAACTGTAAATTACAAATAAAATGAAATAAAATGATAAGAAAAGAGGTAAAATAATAAAAAGCACAAGTTGTTAAAAAGTAAGGGCAGTAGAGTCCAGCAGGTACGTCTCATTCTTACAATGGAAAGAATTACGTTTCTAAACGGTCAAAACGTACAAAGACAAACAGTATTACAAAAATAATCTGTAACAATTTCTTACGGTGAATTAAACCAATTTGACAATTCTGTGCCACAATGCCTGTTTCCGGGTCTTATTTCACACAACTGACGAGAATTACGTTTCTATACGGTCAAAACGTACAAAGACCGGGTCAAATACAGTATTACAAAAGTAATCCATGGCGATTCGTGCTGGGAATCAGACCAATTTGACAATTCTACTGTACGTCACAATGCCTTTCAACAATTTATTACAGATTAGAATAAAAGTAATAATGACTAGAGTCATTGCAAAAAGCCATTATTCTTGGAGGGATTTATTCTTTGACGGGGAGAAGATGAGTGTGCAGCAGATGAGCTGTGGAAAGTGTAGGTGATTGGTTTCCCCAACCAGAGTGAAGCAGTTGGGAGTGAGTTTTGCAATCCATCAGCCTCCGCAGATGACAGATGTTTTTTGTGTTAATCTCAGAACACTTATTTAAAGGAGCTGTATGTAAGAGCAATAATAAAACGAATCATAAAATGACCCCGATATGTCAACAGACATTTAAAAATCATGTTCATTTCAAATACTTATGTCACTGACAACAGCACTCAAGCCAGGATATTCCAGTTTAAAAAGAGCAGTTGCAGCCCTCAACTGATGTTTATGTTGAAGCTCCACCCTCCACCTATCTCCCAATCACCAAGTCAGTATTGTTTCTGAAGCTCCACCTTCCACCTATCTCCCAATCACCAAGTCAGTATTGTTTCTGAAGCTCCACCCTCCACCTATCTCCCAATCACCAAGTCAGTATTGTTTCTGAAGCTCCACCCTCCACCTATCTCCCAATCACCAAGTCAGTATTGTTTCTGAAGCTCCACCCTCCACCTATCTCCCAATCACCAAGTCAGTATTGTTTCTGAAGCTCCACCCTCCACCTATCTCCCAATCACCAAGTCAGTATTGTTTCTGAAGCTCCACCCTCCACCTATCTCCCAATCACCAAGTCAGTATTGTTTCTGAAGCTCCACCCTCCACCTATCTCCCAATCACTAAGTCAGTATTGTTTCTGAAGCTCCACCCTCCACCTATCTCCCAATCACCAAGTCAGTATTGTTTCTGAAGCTCCACCCTCCACCTATCTCCCAATCACCAAGTCAGTATTGTTTCTGAAGCTCCACCCTCCACCTATCTCCCAATCACCAAGTCAGTATTGTTTCTGAAGCTCCACCCTCCACCTATCTCCCAATCACCAAGTCAGTATTGTTTCGGCATCCGGGTTGCCAGCTCGGCTCTAATTATGGCAGCCATGGCAGCCTACGTTCCTGCTGCATTCTGCAGCCTACCTGGCAACCTCTGGTCGGGGGGAGGAGGGGGAGGGTACACGCCGCTCAACAATATTTTGAAAGTGACTGCAGTACCAGTTTTGGACATTTCTTACAGACGGCTCCTTTAATTATTTATTATCACAATGTAAAAAACAATTTGCACCATTAAAATGAAAAATGCCTCTTGAAATGATCACCTGCTCAACCTGTGGAAGCAGAAACCTGGTGGCGGATCCTTCGTTGTGAAGAGCGCTTGGAAACTGGGGAGTTCTGGGGGACCAAGTCTATGGATCACAAGTATATCGATCACAAGTCTATGGATCACAAGTCTATGGATCACAAGTCTATGGATCACAAGTCTATGGATCACAAGTTTATGGATCACAAGTCTATGGATCAAGTCTATGGATCACAAGTCTATGGATCAAGTCTATGGATCACAAGTCTATGGATCACAAGTCTATGGATCACAAGTCTATGGATCACAAGTCTATGGATCACAAGTCTATGGATCACAAGTCTATGGATCACAAGTCAAGGATCACAAGTCTATGGATCACAAGTCTATGGATCACAAGTCTATGGATCACAAGTCTATGGATCACAAGTCTATGGATCACAAGTCAAGGATCACAAGTCTATGGATCACAAGTCTATGGATCAAGTCTATGGATCACAAATTTATGGATCACAAGTCTATGGATCACAAGTCTATGGATCACAAGTCTATGGATCACAAGTCTATGGATCACAAGTCTACGGATCACAAGTCTATGGATCAAGTCTATGGATCAAGTCTATGGATCACAAGTCTATGGATTACAAGTCTATGGATCAAGTCTATGGATCAAGTCTATGCATCACAAATGTATGGATCACAAGTCTATGGATCACAAGTCTATGGATCACAAGTCTATGGATCAAGTCTATGGATCAAGTCTATGCATCACAAATTTATGGATCACAAGTCTATGGATCACAAGTCTATGCATCACAAATTTATGGATCACAAGTCTATGGATCACAAGTCTATGGATCACAAGTCTATGGATCACAAGTTTTTTTTGTTTTTTTTTTGTTTTTTTTAGTTTAGTTTATTTTGTTTTGGTCATTTACATTTTAAGATGTTTGCATATACACACTGTATATGTACAGTATACACACAGGTATAAATATATATATTATATATATGTACACATTTCCTTTTTTTTTTTTTTTTGACCAAAAAGGTATAGGCTGAAGCCTCATGGCTTATTTTGTCTATCCTTTTCAACAAAGGCAGACTTCAGAAACAAAAGATACTAATAAGAAGAAAACGAAACGAACGAACAAAACAAGAAAATAAACAAAGAAGAGAAGAAAATAAATGTGGTCACTCATGATTTGAGGATAGCTGCAGGAGGAAAGTTGCATAATTTAGACAGTTTAATATGAAGAGAATTTATATTTGTGTTCTATATTTATCCATTATTTTAGATTTATAATTTTTTTTTTAATTTATAAATTGAGCTACTTTTTTTTAGTTCCTCATCCAGGCGGTTCCACAGTTTCACCCCTTCGACACTGATACACCTTGACATTTTTTTTGTTCTTGGCCATTTCTGCTAAAAAATGCCATAGCCCCTTAGGTTGTGCCTGCTTTCCCTCACCTGGAACAACTCCAGGATACAGTGTGGGAGCATCTGGTTGTGTGCCAAGTCTATGGATCACAAGTCTATGGATCACAAGTCTATGGATCACAAGTCTATGGATCACAAGTCAATGGATCACAAGTCTATGGATCAAGTCTATGGATCACAAGTCAATGGATCACAAGTCTATGGATCAAGTCTATGGATCACAAGTCTATGGATCACAAGTCAATGGATCACAAGTCTATGGATCACAAGTCAATGGATCACAAGTCTATGGATCACAAGTCTATGGATCACAAGTCAATGGATCACAAGTCTATGCATCACAAGTCTATGGATCACAAGTCTATGGATCACAAGTCAATGGATCACAAGTCTATGGATCACAAGTCTATGGATCACAAGTCAATGGATCACAAGTCTATGCATCACAAGTCTATGGATCACAAGTCTATGGATCACAAGTCAATGGATCACAAGTCTATGGATCACAAGTCTATGGATCACAAGTCAATGGATCACAAGTCTATGGATCAAGTCTATGGATCACAAGTCTATGGATCACAAGTCAATGGATCACAAGTCTATGGATTACAAGTCTATGGATCACAAGTCTACGGATCAAGTCTATGGATCACAAGTCTATGGATCAAGTCTATGGATCACAAGTCTATGGATTACAAGTCTATGGATTACAAGTCTATGGATCACAAGTCTATGGATCACAAGTCTATCGATCACAAATTTCTGGATCACAAGTCTATGGATCACAAGTCTATGGATCACAAGTCTATGGATCACAAGTCTATGGATCACAAGTCTATCGATCACAAGTCTATGGATCACAAATTTATGGATCACAAGTCTATCGATCACAAATTTCTGGATCACAAGTCTATGGATCACAAGTCTATCGATCACAAGTCTATGGATCACAAGTCTATGGATCACAAGTCTATCGATCACAAGTCTATGGATCACAAGTCTATGGATCACAAGTCTATGGATCAAGTCTATGGATCACAAGTCTATCGATCACAAGTCTATGGATCACAAGTCTATGGATCACAATTCTATGGATCACAAGTCTATGGATCACAAGTCTATCGATCACAAGTCTATGGATCACAAGTCTATGGATCACAAGTCTATGGATCAAGTCTATGGATCACAAGTCTATCGATCACAAGTCTATGGATCACAATTCTATGGATCACAATTCTATGGATCACAAGTCTATCGATCACAAGTCTATGGATCACAAGTCTATGGATCACAATTCTATGGATCACAAGTCTATGGATCACAAGTCTATCGATCACAAGTCTATAGATCAAGTCTATGGATCACAAGTCTATAGATCAAGTCTATGGATCACAAGTCTATGGATCACAAGTCTATGGATCAAGTCTATGGATCACAAGTCTATGGATCACAAGTCTATAGATCAAGTCTATGGATCACAAGTCTATGGATCACAAGTCTATAGATCAAGTCTATGGATCACAAGTCTATGGATCACAAGTCTATGGATCAAGCCTATGGATCACAAGTCTATAGATCAAGTCTATGGATCACAAGTCTATGGATCACAAGTCTATGGATCACAAGTCTATGGATCACAAGTCTATGGATCAAGTCTATGGATCACAAGTCTATGGATCACAAGTATATGGATCACAAGTCTATGGATCAAGTCTATGGATCACAAGTCTATGGATCACAAGTCTATGAATCACAAGTCTATGGATCACAAGTCTATGGATCACAAGTCTATGAATCACAAGTCTATGGATCACAAGTCTATGGATCACAAGTCTATGGATCAAGTCTATGGATCACAAGTCTATGGATCAAGTCTATGGATCACAAGTCTATGGATCAAATCTATGGATCAAGTCTATGGATCACAAGTCTATGGATCACACGTCTACGGATCAAGTCTATGGATCACAAGTCTATGGATCACAAGTCTATGGATCACAAGTCTATGATCACAAGTCTATGGATCACAAGTCTATTGATCACAAATCTACGGATCACGAGTCTATGGATCACAAGTCAATGGTCAGGTGTTGCATCACAGTCTTTGCCAGGACCACAGGATTTCCAGCAGACCATTGTACTGTAGAGAGATGATAAATGCCATTTATCTGGCACCATCAGGTCGCTTGGGAAAGAACGTGAGCCATTCTGTCAGTTATCAGAAATGTGTACTTTGGTACACCGTCCAAACTTCTTTTTCTTTTGGTTCACTTTTACAAGAGCTTAAACTATAGAGGACCTCGGGCTCCGTCTTTGTGAAAGGAAGCTGAAGAAGAAAGCTTCTCTTTCATGAAGGCTATTTAAGATCAAAACACCGAGCCCTCACGGAGAAAAGCTTTTAGTTTCTATCCTCAACCTGGTGATGCAACACCTGGAGTTTACTGCAGCCTTGTGGCTCTCCGGAGGTGAAGTAAATGCTAATGGACTGTCCATGCATTCACTAACAGATACAAGAAGACAGTATGTGTTGGGGTTCCATCTGTGGAGGAAAAAAAACAACAAAAGATCTAAAAAAAATGCTTCAAATTTCTTATTGTGTCATCCAATCCACCGTTCGCTATTTTCAGTAATCCCTTCTTAGTTTATCCCCCCAGGCATCCCATGTATGCGACACCTGTTGTTTACCTCCCCATCATCAGGACACAAGCAGCCCAGATGAGAGCGTCACTCTCGTTCTGTGGCAAACTGCAAGGCAGCATGTGCAAGGCAGCGTCTTCTGTCCCCACATCACCCCGCCCCCTCCTTCTCCATCTCTATTTTTTAGAAAACCACAGCTAACAGCTGTCAAATGTTTGACCTTTTTTTTCCTTTTTTTCTTTTTTTTTCTTTTTTTCTCTTTTTCTTCTTTTTTTTCCTTTTTTTCTTTTTTCTTCTTTTTTTCCTTTTTTTCTCTTTTTTCTTCTTTTCCTTTCCTTTTTAATCTCGACATTTCGACTTTTCACAAAATTCTGACTTTTTTCTCAAAATATTGACTTTTTTCTCGACATTTCAACTTTTTTCTCGACATTTCGACTTTTTTCTCAAGATTGTACTTCAACATTAATCTTGACATTTCAACCTTTCTCTTGAAATCTGACTTTTTTCTCGACATTTTGACTTTTTTCTCGACATTTCGACTTTTTTCTCAGATTTCGCCTTTTTTTCTCTTTTTCTTCTTTTTTTCCTTTTTTTCTTTTTTCTTCTTTTTTTCCTTTTTTTCCTCTTTTTTCTTCTTTTCCTTTCCTTTTTAATCTCGACATTTCGACTTTTCACAAAATTCGGACTATTTCCTCGACATTTCAACTTTGTTCTCAAAATTTTGACTTTTTTCTCAAAATATTGACTTTTTTCTCGACATTTCGACTTTTTTCTCAAGATTGTACTTCAACATTAATCTTGACATTTCAACCTTTCTCTTGAAATTTTTACTTTTTTCTCGACATTTTTACTTTTTTCTCGACAGTTCGCCTTTCGCCATTTGGCTTCATTTTAAGGCATTATACAAGACTTTTCATTTTTTGCGGCTCCAGACATATTTGGTTTTTGTGTTTTTGGTCCAATATGGCTCTTTCTACATTTTGGGTTCCCAACCCCTGATCTAACAGTTAGATAATCCCTAAAATGAGCAGGGGGTCGCAGCCCAGATGAGAGCTTCACTCTCGTTCTGTGGCAAACTGCAAGGCAGCATGTGCAAGGCAGCGTCTTCTGTCCCCACATCACCCCGCCCCCTCCTTCTCCATCTCTATTTTTCAGAAAACCACAGCTAACAGCTGTGCAGCGAAGCAGCAGACATGCTCAGGGGCAAACGTGTTGCAACCATGAAGCTGCAGAGGCTAAATAATGATGGGAGGGTGGGGGGGCAGAGCAACCTGACACCAACCACCACCTCATAAGGAGCTTTACCAGCACCACATCTGTCCTATATATAGCTTGTGGGACACTTTCAGTTTTATTTTTTTTCTGCTTTGTTTTTCTTTGTAACTTTGTTACATGACTGTTCTGGAAAATGTGTTTCATTTACTCGTCAATCACGAGAGACAAAGTGAAATGAAACCATTCGCTTATTTTGAATAACCGTTGGCATCAAAGGAACCTCATGGGGAAAAGCAGTAAAGCAAAAACATTCACCATGATTGCATTTGATTTTCAACTCAAAGAGCTGGTGCAAAAAGTGGAGATCATTGTTTAAGTAGACAGTAAACAATTAATAAAATTAAATGAATTAATTTCCTTAGGTCATTTTAACAGAGTATTAAATCACCAAATGTTCATGGACCAGCTGGTCACCACTGTTTGAGTCAAAATCACAAATGTTAATCCAATGGTGACTTTTGAGAGATATATTTGGTCAAAAATCTATAATTTAATTTGACTTCTTTGGAAAATATTCTATATTGGTAGTATTTTAACCCATGTTGTTATCGAAATGGCGGTTCATATGGTGTACACATAAACCAAATGAAGTGGACATATTTTTTTTTGGAACTTAATTTTTATTTAGTTTCAACAACAATACACCACATACATTTTCTTTTTTCTTTTTCCTTTTTTCAGCTGCATACAACATCTGTACAGATTATACAAGAGAAAAACAACAACATAATTATTCACTCCAAAATATACGTATATAATAACAAACCCATAAATTAAAAAAAAAAGAAAAAATAGTAAAGTCAATAATAATAATTGTCCACTCCAAGGCACAACGGTGTGTATAGAAAGCAGGCACCATATTTATTCTAGGAAAAATTGGCTATTGGCAAATCTGTGTACAGAGGGAATACAGTAAGAATTCAGCAGGTGGGCTGAGCAACATTGGGTAATAGACCTCATTGTATTAATAAAGCCATTACAGGGCTCCACCGGTTAGTAAATGTAGATTTTTGGAGCCTTAATGAGTAGGTAGACACACTTTTTTGATATTGAATTTAAGACTCTTACTTTTGTTAAGGTTTGGATATTACCAGTCATGATCGTATCAACATCGCATCTGATAACAATTTTTACTCACTATCTCGTGCACTACAGAGTATGATTGACATTTTGCAGAGCTGATGTGGTCAGAATTATTGTATTATTGCATATTATTGTATCTAGTCCATTCACTGATGGTTTCTACTTTAACCATTTTATTTGTGTGACAGTAAGGATGCAATAATGAAAGCCCACGTATAAGTGATCAAAAGTTAATTCATTGACCATTTCAAGATGCTCAATCAGACTCTGTTCATGTACACTTTGAAGTACATATTTATGGATGCTATTGTGCTAAAGCCAGTGGACCAGAAACCTGTTTAGGCTGTTCACCTGTTTTTTTTACAGTCCTCGGCTACTGAAAAATACGACGGAGTATTAGGGCCAAACAAAAAAACAAAAAAAGGAAATTACGAGAATAAAGTCATAATGTAATGAGAATAAAGTCGTAAAATTATGAGAATAAAGTCGTAATATTACGAGAATAAAGTTGTAATATATTATAAATATATAAATATAACTTCACAAGATGCTCAATATTCTTCATTTTAGCACAGGGAGAAGATGCTCTTCCTGTTAGAGTTCTCATAAATTACCACTTTATTTTCATAATATTATGACTTTATTCTCATAAATTACCACTTTATTTTCATAATATTATGACTTTATTCTCATAAATTACCACTTTATTCATTACGACTTTATTCTCTGAATTTTACGACTTTATTCTCAGAATTTTACGACTTTATTCTCGTAATATTACGACTTTATTCTCATAATATTACGACTTTATTCTATTACGACTTTATTCTCACAACATTACGACTTTATTCTCGTAATTTTACGACTTTATTCTCATTATATTATGACTTTATTCTCGTAATTTCCAATTTTTTTTTTGTCTTAGTTTGGCCCTAATACTCCGTCGTAGAAAAAGGACATGGCAGCATGGGTTCTTAATAAATGCAACCCACGCAGTTTGGGTAGATATATTTTAACATGTTAATTTGACAGTATTTTTAGTGTTCCAGCCTACACTTATTTGTGCTTGACACGGGATGCAGCCCCTTTTCATTGTCAGCGTCAGAAAGACTCGCTTTTGGTTCCTTGTGGTTCCTTCATCAGATCTGAATCCGAGTGGGTGGCTGACAAACCGGTCGACTGGCATTCCCCCAGAGACACGAGGAATGACAAAAACTTAGAAAAACAAAGGCAGACCAAAACCCCAATACACTTGCACAATAAAATCCTGATTAGCTACTTGCAATAATGATAATAAAAATATAGTCTAGACATGCTGTATTGAATAAAAAGTGGGGATTTTACGAGTGCGTAATGTGGTGTTTTAAAAAAAAAAATCCACAATAACGTCTGCTATGCCAGTGACAGCTTATATTATCTTGTTTTATGAATAATAAAAAGCTTTGCAGTTCTCTTGTTTGCTGATGCAAGGGGAAAGTATGCTGGTGGGTGCGAGTGAAGTCTGGGTCAGACTTGCACGCTGGAAACAGCTCAGTGTTTCATTAGCTTTCCAACGCTTTATTGTAGCGCTCCGAAGTGTACAGGGCTTCTAAAGTCACTCTTATGCTGACAAAAACTCATATGCAGGATACTTGTTGGAGCTGTGCAACATACTCCGTTTATTTTATTCTTCTCAGGCTCTGCAAAACAGCACCGTGTCATGTCTCTCTGACGTCACACCCTTACAGGGGAGAAGGTCCACATGTAACTGAAACACACAGGGGGAAGAAAAAACAAAAAAATAACAAAAACATGTGCATATAAAACACCACACATGTATACAGCCAAACAGGCCACGGGGCAATCAACACGACTGTAAAGCGTAAACAGCCTTGTTAACCCAGACAATAGGAGAACACACACACAACCCCGTTAGCCTCCCTGAAAACGCAGGGTCAGTAAGCATGAGCATGTATGAAACAGTCTATCTAACACAGGGGTCGGCAACCCGCGGCTCTACAGCCGCATGCGGCTCTTTAGCACCGCCCTAGTGGCTCCTGGAGCTTTTTCAAAAATGTTTGACCTTTTTTTTCCTTTTTTTCTTTTTTTTCTTCTTTTTTTTCCTTTTTTTCTCTTTTTTCTTCTTTTTTTCCTTTTTTTCTTTTTTCTTCTTTTTTTCCTCTTTTTTCTTCTTTTCCTTTCCTTTTTAATCTCGACATTTCGACTTTGTTCTCAAAATTTTGACTTTTTTCTCAAAATTTTGACTTTTTTCTCGACATTTCAACTTTTTTCTCGACATTTCGACTTTCTTCTCAAGATTGTACTTCAACATTAATCTTGACATTTCGACTTTTCTCTTGAAATTTTGACTTTTTTCTCGACATTTTGACTTTTTTCTCGACATTTCGACTTTTCACAAAATTCTGACTATTTCCTCGACATTTCGACTTTGTTCTCCAAATTTTGACTTTTTTCTCGAAATTTTGACTTTTTTCTCGACATTTCAACTTTTTTCTCGACATTTCGACTTTTTTCTCAAGATTGTACTTCAACATTAATCTTGACATTTCGACCTTTCTCTTGAAATTTTGACTTTTTTCTCGAAATTTTGACTTTTTTCGCGACATTTCGACTTTTTTCTCGACAGTCGCCTTTTGCCATTTGGCTTCATTTTAAGGCATTATACAAGACTTTTTTTTATTTTTTGCGGCTCCAGACATATTTGTTTTTTGTGTTTTTGGTCCAATATGGCTCTTTCTACATTTTGGGTTGCCGACCCCTGATCTAACAGTTAGATAATCCCTAAAATGAGCAGGGGGTCGCAATGACCCACCAGCCCTCACTAAAGGGCTGGTAGGGGGATACTAATCCGATAAGTGACTCCAACATCATCATCCCTGCACCGAGTAACGTCCCTTCCAATGGGGAGTACTGTTGCTTCTGTCAGCCTGTTTCAATTTTAGTTTTAGTCTGGTCTTTGGGTCCAGCTATCATTTTAATTTTTATTAGTTTTAGTCACGTTCATCCTCCTTTTAGTCGTGTCAAGTTTTAGTCGACTAAAAGTCTGAGCATTTTAGTCTTATTTTAGTCAGAATTGTCCAGGACCATTTTAGTCTCGTTTTAGTCAAAGATTGTATTTAGCCAAACCCATTTTACAACTCAAACAAGGTTCTCTTATATTATTGTCACCTTATAGACTCAAGAATAAATTCATTCCAGATACAGAAGACTCTAATTTGAGTTTACAACATATTTATTTTTCAGCATTTCTCTGCATCTTTTTTCTTTTTTGACGACACATTGGGTTTTCTTTTCCACGTCTATGAAGGAAAGTGGATCCAAAGATGTAAAGACTAAACTGGTTTAAAGGTATTGTGACATCATTTTTAACATGCTTTTAACACTATTAAAAGTCTTGGCCAACATCCCTCAAATGTGTCTAAAAGAGTGTAACAAGAAAAACTTCACTCTAGTACTCCATTCCTGGCTTTTTATGACAGTGTTTTTTTGCGCCGTGAAAAACGGGTCCTTTTTTCTCCTTTCCTGTCAATCATTGCTCCGCTCCTCCTCCAAACCTCGTCCAACCAACCGCTACACACTTCTGCCGTCTTCACACACACGCGCGCACACCAAACCACAAACACCGACACACAGCCCAGACAGGGCGACTACATGAAGTCCAACCGGGACCAGAGGACTGGGACCGCAGCTCCCCGCGAGCAATACGCTCACAGCGGCGTCGGAGAGTTAAGCCGGGAGCGACAGGCGAAGCATGCACGGAAAAGCAGCAGGGCGAAGCAGACAGTCCACAGCAAACAATCATAAAAATAAAGGCATGCAAGCAGCAGTGTCTCCTTATCTTAAGTCCAGTCAGTGGCCGCGGGTCTTCTTAGCAGTTTTCCTCCGGTGATTAGAACAAAAGAGGGATCTAAACAGCTCCGTGTTAAGCCTGATTTATGGTTCCGCGTTAAATCGACGCAGATCCTACGCCGTAGGGTTCAGCGTACATAGCGCGTCCCCGCGTAACCCTACGCCGTAGGCTCTGCGTCGGTGTAACGCGGAACCATAAATCAGCCTTTATGGTGCGCTGGAGAGGAGAGGAGGCAGGGAGCTGGGTGGAGGGGGCGGTGATTTAGCGGGCCGTTACGTAACGATCCGCCACCAAACCAGGTGAGCCGTTTTTGCACAGTTATGCGGAAAATCTCAGGAAGCACACAATACACTGAATGTTAAAAGTTTGTTGTTGTTGTTTTACGGGGGCACGGTGGCGCAGCAGGTAGTGCGTCCGTCTCACAGCAAGAAGGTCCTGGGTTCGATTCCCGCCGGGGACGCTGTGGGCGCTGAAGTGCGTGTTATTTCTCCCATGACTTCAGCGCCCACACCCTGGGTGGGGTTGGAGAAAGGATCTTTCTGTGTGGAGTTTGCATGTTCTCCCCGTGTTCCCTTGGGTAGCTAATGGGAGCTACCCTCACAAAAACATGCACACAGTCCTGGGCTATACATGCCCCCTCTGGCCAACCGGGGCGCCAGATGGGGTGGGGAGGATCCGGCCGGAATAACGTGTTCCTTCCACGCGCTACGTTCGGCCGGAGAATCCTCCTCCTGTCTGGTGAAAAGAAGCGGTCCATCACTCCTCAGGATAAGAAGGAGACCTGAGCTCAGTGTAGGGCCCTCCTTGGGTTGGCAGAGGGGAACAATGCCAAGGACTGTCTAGGTATGAGCACTGGGTGATGAAATGGGTAAAAAATCGGGGATAAAAAAAATATTTAGAAAAGTTTGTTGTTTTTTGGGTGTAATTGATGTCAAGACACCCAACAAAACACAAAAAATCAAGAAAAATTTGTTTTTCATGTCACAATACCTTTAAAGACTAAACCAGAGGAAACTACTTAAAAATGGAGATTAAAGATCTTTGTTAGAACCTTTCGTCTCGTTTTGGTCAACGGAAATTAAGACACATTTTAGCAGTTTTTATTTTCTAATCTACATTTTAGTCTCGTTTTTTCGTTCTACGATATTGCATTATATATTTAATTATCGTTATTGTCACATGATCAGCATTTTCGTTGCGTCTCGTTTTCCTCAGGTGATAAAGGCTCGTTGACGACGGCTGCTGGGTGACGTCACGTCCTCAATCCCAGTCGCTGCAGCGGGGAATCAGATCCAGAAGATGCAGCTGCAGAGTTAGAGGCTGATGCCGTTAACGCAGAGCTCTAGGTTCACGTCAATTAAAAGCAAAGTTACATAGAGAAAGGGGCCGATGGCCGGCCACGCAGGGATCTGCTCTGGGGCTGGGAGGAGAAAAAGAGACCGTGTTTTGATAATCTTTCCTACATAGACGCGGAATAGAAAACCCAATGTATCGTTGAAAAAGAAAAGGACGGGGAGAAATGCATAAAAATAAACATGTTGTAAACTCAAATTATTGTAAACTCAAATTATTCTTCTGTATCTGGAATGAATGTGTTCTTGAGTCTATAAGGTAACAATAAATCAATAATAATATCACCTTGTTTTGAATTGTAAAATGGGTTTTGGCTAAATACAATCTTTGACTAAAATGCTCAGACTTTTAGTTGACTGAAACTTGACACGACTAAAAGGAGAATGAACATGACGATAATAAAAACTAAAATGATAGCTTGACCCAAAAATTAGACTAAAACTAAAATTGAAACAGGCTGACAACAACAACACTAGTTCCAAGACCTGTTCACACGCAAGGTGAGCCGTTAAAGGCGTGAAGCACTTTAGGATCAAAGATTCTATTCATTTACAGTGTTAAGTTATGTTATTGTATTGTATTGTAAGCACTGTGAGGATCATGTTTTATGATTTCTCCAGTGCCTTCAACACCATCCAGCCAGAACTGCTGGGGGACAAACTGCACCATGCTGGAGTCTGCCAACCGCTGACATCATGGGTCCTGGACTTCCTCACAAACAGGCCACAGTTTGTGAGGGTTAGGAAGCTGTGTGTCTGACACGGTGGTCTGCAGCACAGGAGCGCCACAGGGGACCGTCCTGGCCCCCCTCTTCTTCACCGTCTACACGGTCGACTTCACCCACCACACATCAACCTGCCACCTCCAGAAGTTCTTGGACGACTCCGCCACCGTCGGTCTCATCAACAACGGAGACGAGACGGAGTACCGAGAACTGGACCACAGATGTGTGGACCAGATAAATGCTGGGAAAACGAAGGAGCTGGTGGCGGTGAACATCCAGGGAACGGACATAGAGATTGTGGACTCTTACAAGTACCTGGGTGTTCACCTGAACAATAAACTGGACTGGACTGTAAATACTCAGGCACTTTATAAGAAAGGCCAAGGCCGACTCCACCTGCTGCGCAGACTGAGGTCCTTCGGAGTGAGGGACGGCCTCCTGCTAGGGTTGCCACCTTTCAGAAATAGAAATAAGGGACGCCCGGATTTCAGCAGCGTAGGAGCCAAAAAAAAGCCCCAAAACTTCTAAACTGCATAAAAATGTGTTTATTTTATATGAAAAAACAGAATGCTTTGATTTAAAGTTTAAAGTGCTTTAAAAGCATTGAACTTGCATGACTGTATAGATGTAGAATATACAGGTGAGGAATATGGTGTAAAAGTTAATTTATTTCAATAATTCAACTAGAATATGGTGTAAAAGTTAATTTATTTCAATAATTCAACTAGAATATGGTGTACAAGTTAATTTATTTCAATAATTCAACTAGAATATGGTGTAAAAGTTAATTTATTTCAATAATTCAACTTAAAAGGTGAAACTAATATATTCCCTAGTCTTATTACATGCAAAGCAAGATAAGTTAAACCTTTATTTGTTATAATTTTGATGATGGAATTGTTTATTGATTTCATAAAATATTCTCTAATTTATTTTTTATTTGGGGTTTTCATAAACTGTGAGCCATAATCACCAAAATTATAACAAATAAAGGCTTGAAATATCTCACTTTGAATGTAGGGGAAATAATATTTGTTTCACCTTTAGTTAAATGCAATAACATAAGATGTGCAATATCATTTGTGCAATATCTGCCTGTCTACCTCACACACACTCTACCTGCTTTTTTTGCACTGTTTCTTTTCTTTCAATCTACTGTATATACTGCTCATATTTTTGTAATTATATATATTTTATATATATTTTTTATTTTTCGCTTTTTAGTCTCTTTTCACCCCTCCCCTGCATGTGTGTGCTAAGTGTACTGCTGCCAACAAAGTAAGTTTCCCCACTGAGGGAGAAAATGAAGGATTATCTTATCTTATCTTATCTTATCTTATCTTATCTGTATACTGTTGTACTATACTGCACTCAATCGTTCTATGTCGAACTGTCTTGTGTATTGTTCTATTTTTTTTTTTTTTTTTTTTTTTTTACCATGTATTCTGACTGTCACTGTCATGGTTGGTCCTCCAGCCTTCAGTAATTTTCCACTCACCTCTCTCCTGCTCACCCCATCTGCCAGCCACACCCACCTCGTCAGTCACGCCATTCACCTGCTCTCCCAGCCGCAGCTCTTCAGCAATCAAGCCAGGATAAAAGCTCCACTCTCCTCCACACTCACTGCCAGATCGTTCCTTGTTCCCATGCAAGACCTTCCAGCGTTCACCCTCTGTCTGATCTCCTGGTTTCGACCCTGCTTGCTCCCGACCTACCTTCCTTGTCTCTGCCCTGGTAAAGGCCTCAGGCCTTCTGTCTTTGTCTCTGAACCGGCCTTACCATTTCCTGGTCTTTGCTGTGCTTACCTGCTTCTGCTGACAATAAAAGTAATTACCAATCTTTCTGGTCCAGTTGGTGCTGCTCTTGGGTCCAAAACCTCACACCTTACGGCCACAGATGCAAAAAGAATTTCCGAAAGTACAATAAATTGAAACTAACTAACAACCGGAAATATTTTGAAACTTACGCACTTACTCAACGGTGGGTGAAGTCTGGGTGACTCATTATAGGTTGAGTACAGATAACTCAAACACCTCATGGTAATCTGTAGTCCACTGAAACTGGATATCTTTCCCCGTAAGGGGACTGAGGGGGGCACTGGCCAAAACTCCTCACAAACCTCCTGTAGTAGGAACAGAGCCCCAGGAACACACACACTTCTGTGGCGGACCTCAGCACAGGCTACGACTTCACCTTCTGTGTTCTTGGGGTCAGCAGACGTGACGTGCCCAAGGAAAACCACATGGTCACAAGCCCTGTGGCACTTCCTGGTGGGCCATTTATTTATTTATTTATTTATTTATTTATTTATTTATTTAACTCTTGGAGCCTCCCTAGTGTTCACAGGGCCCTATGCAGCCGCTTACTTTGCTTATGCCTTGGGCTGGCTCTGTGTGTATTCAACACACGTCTAGATAAAGCTGGGATGGACATTTAGGCCACGTTTACACGTAGCTGGGTATTTACAAAAACGGATATTTTCCCCTCTACGTTTTCAAAAATATCCTCGTTTACACGGACCCGCATGAAAACGCTGTTAACGTCATGCCAGCCAATCAGAATCCTGGAAAAAACATCAACAAATGACACGTGTAACTTCCAGTTGCAAGGCTGATTTATGGTTCATCTTTTACACCAACGCAGAGCGGCGACGCACACCGTACGGCGCGCATCGCCGCGTACACTACGCCGTAGGCTCTGCGTCAATTTAACGCGGGACCATAATTCAGGCTTTACTTCCAAGACGGAACGAGAGTCTTTTATATAGAATATAAAACAGGTAAAATACAAGAAAATATTGACGGTGGCCAAACTAATTGTGAACACAGGTCGCACACATGACGCTGGTGCATAATGTGACGTTCTGAAGCTTAAATCTCCGTTTTCCTCTGTTTTCCTCCGTTTTCCTTCGTTTTCCTCTGTTTAGACGCAAACGTGAAAACTGAGTTTTTGAAAATCTCCACTTTGGCCGGAGTTTTCAAAAATGATCGTTTTTGGGGGCTTTGAGCTGCGTTTTCGTGTAAACGAACGGCCAAAACGCATGAAAACGCCTCAGTTTTTGCTCCGTGTAAACAGGGCCTTAAACTCGTCAGAAATGAAAGAAACATTAGAGCCAGAGTCAATTAATACAGTCACATCAACTCCCTCCACCAGTCCTCTGACACAGGCTGTAAACTCGGACTCACCCACCGAACAGGAGTCCACCGTGGGTTCTCGATGCCAGCTCCTGGAAGTTTCCTTGCTCCTCGCCGTGCAGGGATGGAGATGGTCGTGAGGGAGATAGAACCCTCACTCCCCGTCGCAGCTGATGTTCCTCTCTAACCCTGGATTCACACTGAAAGCACCACAGGCGTCATAGGCATCCGGTTGCCATTCATTGTCTATGAAATCGCACTGCGAGAGGCATCGAAGGCATCGGAGGCATCGGAGGCATTGGAGGCGTCAGGAGCAGCGCGTTGGAGGCATCCAGAGTGTCAATTTGAAGTTGAGAAATCTCAAGTTTATGCAGATGAGCAGCGGCAACGCCGAGGCAGCGTCCAATCACAGACCAGGATTCCCGAAGCAAGAAGCTTCAATGCAGATTGTACTTTCATGTACACACAAAAGGTACACTAACTCACATGCATACATGAGCATAGCTGTGCACTAACAAACTTATTTTATCAGGAATGTATATATTTCATCCAGCAAACTGACATTTTTGCTGATCTGACTGCCGTGTTTACCTGAACTGCTCATGTGAAACATGTATCTGATGGTTGAGGGGCTGTATGGTCCGAACGATTTTATTTGCTGCATCGATCCAATGCAAAATAATAATAAAAAACATGCTTATTAATCACAAAACACAGTTTAAACAATATGACCAAATCCGCTCCGACTCGGTCTGTCAGTGTTCACCGCAGACAGACTGCAGCTTCACCGGGAAGTTGCTGTTGATCCACGGACCGACCTTGTTAAGGAGCATCAAACTCACTCTTATCTACGCTGAAATAACGCTGAAATATAAAGAAGGCTTCCCAAAGTGTAATCCATGGTGAAAGCGTAAACCGAAGATGTGCACGCTATATATAGATATGTGTAGACTATATGCACTTTGTTCCCTCCAGTTCTGCAGCGCAGCTTGAAAGCCCCGTCCATGGCAGGCGTCGACAGACTTTGGCAAGCAGCGCGACGCAGGCGTCCTGAGCCACCACAGGCGATTTTTGACGCTTTTGCTGTGAATCTAAGGTAAAGCATGGCTTCCTCTGGCCCTCGCTGTCCGGTCGGGATGCCGGCATGCTGCTCGCGTGGAGACGATCCCTTGTCACCGTAGCCTCCCTGAAGCCTGCGCAGCGGAGACCGGCCTCTCGTCCCTGGAGGTGGACCTGCATCCAAACCCACGACAAGTACGGTGACAGACACGCCACTGCTCTCAGCGCTCTGCTGACGAGCGTCAGGAACGGTCAATAAGTCATAAACGTCATAAGTTATGCCAAATTTTTCGAGCAGCAGCCATCTTGGAGGACAGGCTAACCGCTGCGGCTATCCGTTGTATGCAAACTGCAGTTTCTTTTACTCCCGTTAGTCAAAACAATTGCTACGATGGTTAACGTTTGTGCTGTTATCGGTTGTGGGATGAGATCTAATCGTGATACTGGCTATTATTTCAAACCAAGGACTTAAGTGTAAGGAAGTTTCAACGAGAAGAGCAGGCTGACTCTCTCAGATTTCCAGGAATCATGTTCTGGAAAGCAGCATAAAAGACACAAGAATCTGCAATCTTCATTTTATATCGATAAGTTGAAGCTTAAATTAATAATGCATTTGTTTTTAGAACAAAGAACCATTTAGTCATCCTGTTGGAATTAGCTTTCTACACGGATGCTAGGCTACATGCGGCTTGTCCAGCACTGCTTTGGAAAGTTTTATACTGTAGGCTATATGTGTGTATGTGTACATGTATATCTACACACACACATAATGGTTATTTTGTACTACTAGGCTCATGTTTCACACCACAAGGAAGCAACCAGTATGCCTTTGTTTCAGTAACTGCTCTTGATTTTCTGATCTTCATGGCATCTTCAAGGTAGAGAAGAACCGCTGCAACATGGGTGCATGTGCCTCCTGTCCGCTTTGGAGACACAGTTAGCTGTTATTTTGATTTGCTCTTTATTAGCAAAGATCCAGGGGGATGTGGGTGCATTCCTGGCGACTCGTGAATGAAGTACCTGCAGGTACAAGAAATTAGAAAAAGATGATTACAACGTGCGTGACCGTCACAATCAATGTCTGACACTTGAGAGCCCTGTGCATACATGCAGGGACTTCACACTAAATAAACACAAACACTTATGGCGCTTTTATACTAGTACCCACTCAGCGCGAATCGACTCGTCACGCCTTATCTCGCCTCCACTCTTGTGCTCGTTTGTTTCTAGACACCCAGATGAGAAGTGGGCGTGTTGGAGCGAAGCTGCTGTGACGTATTTGATTGTGTGATCTAAACGGAGAAGACAACAACGCTAAAGATGTAGAACCTGGAGGAGATGATAGATGTGCTGCTGGGTCTGTGGCTCGTGTTCAATATCAAGTTAAAAAATGAGAGTGAAAGAAGCTTCAAGCGGTAATGCTTTTTTTGTTGTTTGTTTGTCTCTGCGCTGCTGAAAAGTCAGCTGGGAGCCGCGAGCAGCTATGAAGTGACAGAGCTCCTGGTAGATCTTGTCGTTCCTTAATATATCACCCATCTAGATCCCTTTTTAATTCTCTCCTCAGCCACCAGGTTTATGAACATCTGACCCTCAGAGTTGGATCACAGAACAGACTTTTGTGCTGCCATTGCCTGTTGAATACAGTGAATACACAATATCTTATACGAGCATCAATATGGTTTTAGAAAAAAATCACTCCGCAGATATGGCCCTATTACAACTGGTGGAAAGAATCTATACTGCTATTAATAATAAAGAATTTGCTCTTGGCATTTTCATAGATCTTTCCAAAGCCTTTGATACTGTAGATTATACTATATTACTTGACAAATTACATCATTATGGTTTCCATGATAATACTTTGAAATGGTTGTCTAGTTATGTTCATAACCGCGAACAATATGTGCATGCCAACGGTTGTTTTTCTTCCAATGTTAAGATGTCATGTGGAGTCCCTCAGGGATCAATACTAGGACCCCTTTTATTTCTCATTTATGTAAATGACCTGGCTACTGTATCTTCATCCTTTACACCAATCTTATTTGCTGATGATACCAATTTGATACTAACTCACAGAAATTTTGATTCACTTATTGAGCAAGCTAATTCTGGTATAGCAATGCTTTCAAAATGGTTCCTTGCAAATAAGTTGTCGTTAAATGTTAACAAATCTAATTTTATTGTATTTGCAAGTAAAAACAAAAAATATTGTCCGCAAAAAGCTAAGATTTCTATTGGTGGTATTACAATCAATCAGGCTTCATCAACCAAATTTCTAGGTGTCTTTGTGGATGAGAATTTGTCCTGGAAAGAGCATATACATTCTGTAACTAACAAAATCTCTAGATCCCTTGGTATCATCAGAAGAATCAGAGGTTTGGTCCATCAGGCTTGTCTCGTTACTCTTTATTATAGTTTAATTTATCCTTTCTCATTTATGGCAACATTGTTTGGGCAAGTACATATTCATCAAATTTACACAAATTACTCATTACTCAAAAGAAGTTTGTAAGAATAGCTACTTCTGCTTCCTATTTGGCCCCATCTGCCCCTTTGTTTAAAAAATTAAATTTATTATCCATCTATGATATTAACATACTCCAATCATGTGCTTTCATTTACAAATGCACTTATCTTGCAAATATGCTTCCAAGTACTTTCAAAGATTTTTTTAAGACCAATTCACAAATTCATAACTATAATACAAGACAATTTGAGGATCTCCATTCTTCATTCAGTCGTACCAATAGCAGTCAGTTCTCCATCAAAGACAGAGGTGCCTCACTCTGGAATTCTCATATACGTATTGCAAAATCTTCACTGTCTATTAGTAGTTTTAAACAGAGATTGAAGACCAGCCTTATTGATCAAGCGTCTAGAAGTGCTTCCACTTAATGTGGACTCACTTCTGCACGTGCACATACACACGCACACATACAAACACACATGTGCATGCTCACATGCAAGCACACGCACTCACTCAACCGAGAAATTGTCTGTTTATATCCATCTTTTTGGAACGCTGTTTTTTTGTTTTTTGTTTTTTGTTCTTGCTATTATTTCAATACAATTTATTTTCTTGGTGAGAACTTTGAATAAGCCCATTTAGGGCTTCCTTTCTCACCTGCACATATTTTCATGCTTTTATGTTCATTTCAACTTTTGTACCGTTTTTTTATGTTGTGCAAAAAAATAAATAATTAAAAAAATTAAATAAAATTAACTTCTTGACTCAAACGTCTGACGCACCGCCCCCCGACCAATCTGTGGCGTGTAGTGTGATGATGTCAGATCCCGGGCCGACTCAGTACGCTTAGAACCTCGGGAGAATAGATACAGAAAAGGGAATCTACTCGGCACGCCTCCACCCCTAGTGGAAAAGCGCAAAACGGGGGCGTGGCGAGTCGAGTCGCGCTCAGTAGGTACTGGTCCTCCTGGGTCCTCCAGACTCCAGCCCTCCTCTGTAACCACTAGGCTACCACTCCCTACATATAGATTATATGGATAATATGGATATGGATCGATGCGGTCAATAACTAAAAACCTTTCTTTTTAGCAAAGCATTTTATCACTAAACAAACCTGTTGTTGTTTTTTTTTACCTAGTTGCTGCTTTTAATTGTTTTATTCTCTTTTCTGCCATTTCTTGACTTTTTATCCCTTTTATCTCTTATTAGGACCCAAGCACTGACAGTACCAAGGCCCTATTGTATCTGTAGGAATTGTTTTTATTTTTCTTCTGACAAAATGAGGGCCTTTTTTCCCCCTAAACGTGCCCCAAAAGTCACCAAATTCTGCATGCAAGTCAGGCCTGGCAAAAAATTTGATATTTAAAATGGCTCAACAGCGCCCCCTAGAAAACTTTGTGCCTCGAGCCCCACGATATGGTTTGACGTACATGCACGAAAATCGGTACACACCTGTATCATGTCGCAACTTAAAGAAAAGTCTCTTGGTGCCATGGCCGAAACCAAACAGGCAGTCGGCAAATTTGAATTAATTGTGTAATTTTGGCGCAATTTATGCCATTCCTTCGGCAGTTAATACGGCCCGAACCGTAACGTGCCCCCAGGTGTGTTATACATCAAAATGTGCGTCTCCAACCTGCGACGACGCACATTACTTTTCTCAGTCAAAAGCGTTACCGTGGCGACGCTAGATGCCAAAAAGCAAGCCCCGCCTTCATCTGATTGGTCCATTCAGAAAAAACGTTGTGCCTCAAGCCCAACAATACGGTTTGACGTACATGCACGAAAATCAGTACACACCTGTATCATGTCGCAACTTAAAGAAAAGTCTCTTGGCGCCATGGCCAAAACCGAAACAGGAAGTGGCCATCTTCAATTAGTTGTGTAATTTTGCCGCAATTTATGCCATTTCTTCGGCCGTTTCTTCGCCTAAACCGTAACGTGCACCCAGGTGTGTTATACATCAAAATGTGCGTCTCGATCCTGCAACGACGCGCATTACTTTTCTCATTCAAAGGCGTTACCGTGGGGACGATAGACGCCAAAAAGCGCGCCCCCCCTTCATCTGATTGCTCCATATTTGATAGTCCCTTTTTTCGGCCATAACTTTTGAATGGTTTGACATGGAGAGTCGTGGGTGGTTTCATCCGCTAAATGTCCAGGCCTGAAGAATCTACATGCAAGTCATACAAGCTTCCACTGCAGCCTGAACGTGCACAAGGGTGCGAGGGCCCGTTCATCGCTGCTTGCAGCTTTAATTGTTTTTTTTATTGTTTTTATTTACTATATTTAACAAGAACAATGACAAAGTCAGATGTAAACATAAGTATATCAGATTGAGAGAACAATCACACCTCCTATTAAATTGAGATTGCATTTGAGATTGCTTTACCATCTCGGCATCCATAAACGACTTTCTTTTTTTGTCCAAAGTGAACATCATCCGTAGGGAAGCAGCAGTTGCCTTTTCTTGGGCTGTAGCAGCAGCTGTAAGAATCTTGGTTGATCCAGCATATGACGTTTTTAGAGTCTCTATCTCACTGTGTCTTGCTGTGCTCCCAGGTGGAAAATCTGCGTTGAACTTAGCAGCATGCTTGGTGTTAAAGTGACGCCTGGTATTGGCAACCTTGCAGACTGACACAGTTTCTTGGCATTTTAAACACAATGGCTTGGCTTTGGCATGCGACGGTAAAATAAATAAGTAGCCATCTGTCCATTTCGGGTTGAACTGACGGTTTTCGTCAGCAACTTTCCACCATTTTTCTCTGTTCATTTTGTGGTGTTGTGGAGGTAAAAACTCACACTTGGCGGCCGGTAAACACAAGTTGACACACACCGGAGGTTCCTGGATGTTGTGATAATGACGAGGTTATAGTCCGATGAAAGCTTCTTGCAAAAACATTTACTGAATAATGAATCTGTGCTGATTTATATGAAAGCGTTTCACTTGAGAAAAAAAAATATGCTCTGTTTTTCTGAATTAACGAGATAAAATTTGAATTTAAAAAAAAAATCTCAGTTTTTCTGAATTAACAACATAATTATCTCAGAATTCTGAGAAAAGTTTTAATGAAAAAAAAAATCTGCTCTGTTTTTCTGAATTAACAACTTGCAAGAAGCTTCTGCTATTTTCGGTCGAACAATTTCGGTTACCGAACATTCGGTGCATTACTATTTATAATAATTTATATACATATATATATATATATATATATATATATATATTTTTTTTTAAACAAAAACTTTCCCACCCTTTTTTGAAATATGACCAGGGGCCACATAAAAGCCGCATGTGGCCCGCGGGCCGCCAGTTAAATATCCCTGCGCTATACTGTGCTCCAAATGTGGAGTAAATATTTGTTAGCACCCACAGTATGAACGACTAACAGACCGTTTGTCAACGAGTCAGGAAAACATACTTTGGAGGACGACAGCTAATTAGCAGGATGATTGTCCCCACCTGGTTAAAGCCAGTAATTGCTCGCCTGCTTTTACCTCGCTCTGATTGGCTAATTACTGCATGAGTTCCTCCTATAAATATGATTGGAAGCTCTCCCGTCCCATTTGCTTCTTTGGCTCACAGACCCGTTCCTGGTTTCTTCGCTGCCGTCCTCCGCGTCCATCGTGCAGGTATGTTAGCAGTAGCGGCTATTAGCCATATAAATTGGCTATATGGTGTCATTTTGATTGTTTGCCTTTTTAACTGTTTGCCTGTTTACAGACACCCGTGGTGCCGTTTTCAGCTGTTCCACAGCAACAAGAGCATGAAGCTCTTCCCTCACTCTTCTCTGATTTGCAACCCGCCCATTTCCTTGTTGCTCCGCTTCTGTCCTCCGCGTCCACCGTGCAGGTATGTTAGCAGTCTATTAGCTACATAATTTGTCCATCCGGTTTCATTTATTTTTTTTTAATATCTTTTTATTTCACAATAATTTTCACAATTCACATTTTCACATTCATGATTTCTATTCTACC
This sequence comes from Cololabis saira, assembly GCF_033807715.1. Classification (NCBI taxonomy): domain Eukaryota; kingdom Metazoa; phylum Chordata; class Actinopteri; order Beloniformes; family Belonidae; genus Cololabis; species Cololabis saira. The sequence continues at coordinate 6,957,547 of NC_084597.1, read as the reverse complement.
CACATTCCTACCCTCCCCATAATTACCCTAGGGAATAAAAAAAAAAAAAAAAAAAAAACATACATTAAGGGAGAACAAAATTAAATAAATATTAAATAAATAAATAAAAATATATAATGGCAGCAACAGCGATATCAAACTATATGTATACCTGTATATCCATACATACATACAAACATACATACATATAAGGCACAAGTTCGAAAATAGAAATACTCATTGGTCCCCTTTGGAAAAATTCTCCAGTTTTGAAAATAATGGAAACCAAAATTCTTGAAAAATATGACCATGGTTGTATTTTTCCAAAGTTAATTTTTCCAATGGTAAAAAAACTGAAATTTGATCAAAAAAAAACTTGAAAGTTGGAGGGGAATCATCTTTCCAAAGTAAAAGTATGCATTTCTTAGCGAAGTATGTGATCATAATTAATATCCTGCTTTTTTTCCGGTCTAACTGAAGATCCAGTGTGTCACCATCCGGTTTCATTTTGATTATTTTCCTGTTTACAGACACCCGTGAAACGTCCTGAGAAACACTGCAGCTTAGCCCAGCCTAGCTGCCGCTCGCTTGGCCTGGCTAGCTCCCGCCGGCCTGGCTAGCGATCTGGCTGCTGCCCGGCTAGCTGGGTGGCAATCTGGCGCCGATCAACGACCGCTTAGCAACCAATTGGCCTGGTGCCCGGTGCCCGGCCTGGCTGGCGCCCGCCCACCCGGGCCTGGCTAGCTGGCGTCTGGCACTTGACGCTAGGAATGGGCGATATTCTACCATTCACGATAAACCGTCAAAAAAATTCCCCACGATAAGAATTTCTCATCTTGCGGTAAAAACGATAAATTCCCGTTGATGACGTTTTTGTGTAAAGCTGATTTACGGTTCTGCGTTAAATCGACGCAGAAGGAAGGAAGGAAGGAAGGAAGGAAGGAAGGAAGGAAGGAAGGAAGGAAGGAAGGAAGGAAGGAAGGAAGGAAGGAAGGAAGGAAGGAAGGAAGGAAGGAAATGAGCCTGAAAGAAAGAAAGAAAGAAAGAAAGAAAGAAAGAAAGAAAGAAAGAAAGAAAGAAAGAAAGAAAGAAAGAAAGAAAGAAAGAAAGAAAGAAAGAAAGAAAGAAAGAAAGAAAGAAAGAAGGAAAGATAAATTCCCGTTGATGACGTTTTTGTGTAACAAACATGGCGGATCTGAGAGCGAGATAGATTTATAGTTAAAAAGGTGGAGTTGAATTGGTATTTTTTTTATCGTAATTTTTATGGTTATGGGGATAAATGCCAGAAATTATTGTGATACATTTTTTAGTCCATACCGCCCATCCCTACTTGACGCATACCCGGCCTGGCTCCCGCCACCGGGCCCCGCGTGTCTTGCACCATCCCGCCCGGCCTGGCCCCTTGCTTACATACATACATACATACATACATACATACATACATACATACATACATACATACATACATACATACATACATACATACATACATACATACATACATACATACATACATACATACATACATACATACATACATACATACATACATACATACATACATACATACATACATACATACCTGCACGGTAGACGCAGGAAGACGGCATCGAAGCAACCAGGAAATGGGCAAAATGATCACAAGATTAATGACATCAGAAATATCAGATTCCCAATCATCCATGAAATAAAGAACATCCTTAAATGTGAAAAAAGGAATATTAGAGATTTTAAGTGATACCCAACCATGAATATCAGACCAAAAAATATTAACATGTTGACAGAACAGATGAAATGTTGTTTCTACAGGACATGACACTGTGTACAACAATTATTTGCCCTGCATGAGAGTGGGACCATACACCCCTACTTCTTTCTTTCTTTCTTTCTTTCTTTCTTTCTTTCTTTCTTTCTTTCTTTCTTTCTTTCTTTTTCTTTCTTTCTTTCTTTCTTTCTTTCTTTCTTTCTTTCTTTCTTTCTTTCTTTCTTTCTTTCTTTCTTTCTTTCTTTCTTTCTTTCTTTCTTTCTTTTTTTCTTTCTTTCTTTCTTTCTTTCTTTCTTTCATTCAGGCTCATTTATTTTCTTTCTTTCTTTCTTTCTTTCTTTCTTTCTTTCTTTCTTTCTTTCTTTCAGGCTCATTTATTTTCTTTCTTTCTTTCTTTCTTTCTTTCAGGCTCATTTCTTTTCTTTCTTTTCTTTCTTTATTTCTTTCTTTCTTTCAGGCTCATTTCTTTTCTTTCTTTCTTTCTTTCTTTGCTTTCTTTCTTTCTTTCTTTCAGGCTCATTTATTTTCTTTCTTTCTTTCTTTCTTTCTTTCTTTCTTTCTTTCTTTCTTTCTTTCTTTCTTTCTTTCTTTCTTTCTTTCTTTCTTTCTTTCTTTCAGGCTCATTTCTTTTCTTTCTTTTCTTTCTTTCTTTCTTTTTTTCTTTCTTTCTCTTTTCTTTCTTTCTTTCTTTCTTTCTTTCTTTCTTTCTTTCTTTCTTTCTTTCTTTCTTTCTTTCTTTCTTTCTTTCTTTTTTCCTTCAACAGTCTTCAGGAAACAATATGTGAAAACACTGAACATTGGTCAAATAATGGCTGAGGGTAAATATGTGAAGACCGTGTCCTGGTACTGAAGACAGGTAGAGTAAAACATTGAAAAGTTTCATACGAGTTCAGAAAACAACAAAGGAGAAACCAGTTTTCATAAATGATCTCAATGGATGCTAGTGAAACTGAAAAACTGTGCAATTTGGGTCTTTTGCATCTAAAAAATTAGTGTGGAGTAGGGATGGGCGGTATGGACTAAAACATTTATCACGATACTTTCTGGCATTTATCTCGATAAAAAAAATACCAATACAAAAATGTCATCAACAGGAATCCTTCTTTCTTTCTTTCTTTCTTTCTTTCTTTCTTTCTTTCTTTCTTTCTTTCTTTCTTTCTTTCTTTCTTTCTTTCTTTCTTTCTTTCTTTCTTTCTTTCTTTCTTTCTTTCTTTCTTTCTTTCTTTCTTTCTTTCTTTCAGGCTCATTTCTTTTCTTTCTTTCTTTATTTCTTTCTTTCTTTCTTTCTTTCTTTCTTTCAGGCTCATTTCTTTTCTTTCTTTCTTTCTTTCTTTCTTTCTTTCTTTCTTTCTTTCTTTCTTTCTTTCTTTCTTTCTTTCTTTCTTTCTTTCTTCTTTCTTTCTTTCTTTCTTTCTTTCAGGCTCATTTCTTTTCTTTCTTTCTTTCTTTCTTTCTTTCTTTCTTTCAGGCTCATTTCTTTTCTTTCTTTCTTTCTTTCTTTCTTTCTTTCTTTCTTTCTTTCTTTCTTTCTTTCTTTCTTTCTTTCTTTCTTTCTTTCTTTCTTTCTTTCTTTCTTTCTTTCTTTCTTTCTTTCTTTCTTTCTTTCTTTCTTTCTTTCGGTGGTGGAGGTGTGTCTGAAGAGGGAAGAGAGTGTTTGCAGTTTTCGTTAGTTTTTTTCCTTTCTTAATGTTCTTTTTTGGTTCTTTTTTGGATCATAATTGTTTGTTAATTTAGTGTATTGTTTGAGTTTAGTTTATTGTTAGTTTTAAGTGTTTATTCCGTGCCTCGTGGCCGGGATGGCGTCCTCCGGGACGCCGCCGGTGTCCCTGAGACACGGGGTGCGGCTGGTGGCGCAGCCCAGCTCCAGCGTGGAGCAGGTGCTGTTGGCCGTGGGGGAGCAGGTCGGGCACGGGAACATCGTTTACGCTTCCCGCATGAATAAAGCGGTGGTGGTGTTCTTTAAGGACCCTAAATATGTGACTGAAATCATCGAGAGCGGATTAACTCTGAATGACGAGTTCATTCAGGTGTCCCCGCTGGCAGTGCCGTCCACGCGGATCACCGTGTCTGGCGTTCCTCCGTTCATCCCCAACGACGCGCTGGAGCGGGAACTGAAACGCTTCGGTAAGTTTGCGAGCGGGTTTCGGTCGGTCGGACTGGGGTGTAAGGATGACAAACTCAGGCATGTTCAGTCCCCTGCGGAGACAGGTGCTGATGTTTCTGGACTCTCCGACCTCAGACTCTGGACGTGTCTTTCAGGGTAAGACATGAGGACGGTTTTTATATGATCTATGCCAGTTCTGGGGTCTTGAAGTGCTTTGAGTGCGGGGAAGGGGGACACAAGCGTGTTGCGTGCCCGAACAGACCACACACGGTGAGACCAGCTGGGGCTGACGGGGCCGGGACCGCTCCCGCTGTGAGCGGCGGGGCGGCCGAGGCCGCTCCGTCCGTGAGCGGGGAGGCCGGGACCGCTCCCTCTGTGAGCGGCGGGGCGGCCGGGGCCGCTCCGTCCGTGAGCGGGGAGGCCGGGACCGCGGCTGAGGGAGAGGAACCAGGAGCGGCGGGGAAGGAAGAGGAGCGGAGTGGAGGACAGATAACAGGACAGGTGAGGGCTGGTGTGGTGCAGATGGAGGGTGATGTGGCAGGACAGGTAATGGTCGAGCAGGTGGAGCCTGCAGGGCAGGTAGAGAATGGGGGAATACAGGTGGAGGCTGCAGGACAAGAGACTGGTGCAGGACTAGAGACTGGTGCAGGTCAGGTGATGGTTGAACAGGTGGAGGCTGGTGCAGGACTAGAGGCTGCAGAGACGGAGAAGAAGCTGCAGTCTGTTTCTGGGCAGCAGGAAGCTCCAGGTACCAGTCAGGTAACTGACATGGAAACAGACGGGGAGGCTGATTCTGACAGTGCTTCTGTCACAGACAGCATATCCAGCTCTCAAAGTGCGAATTTGTATTCCTTGAAGGAGGTGAACGACTTCTTAGACGACTCTTTTGGCAGGTCAGTGGAAGTGAGCGATTACTTCCCTGATATTGAAAAGTTTATTCGGACGGTGAGCACTCTCCAGAAGGTTGTGGGAACAGACCTGCTGGATGAAAAGAAACGGTATCGCTTGAAAAAACACGTGACTGCTGTGAAGAAAAAAGGTCGGACTAGTAAGAGGTTGAAAAAAATGAGAGTTTTTTAGGTAGTTTTAAAAATGAAGATCCAACACTGGGTGTTTTTTCCATGCTGTCCTTTTGTTTTATGTTTCTGTCTTTCCTTTCTTATCATGCATAATTTAAAAGTTGCTTCCCTAAACATCAACGGGGGTAGGACTGCACAGAAAAGAGCTTTGGTGGCGGAGGTGATTAAGCAGAAGAAGCTAGATGTTGTTTTTCTGCAGGAAACACACAGCGATAGCCTGAATGAGACAGACTGGGGAATATGGTGGGAGGGTCAGTATGTTCTCAGCCATGGCTCAAACCTCAGTGCTGGAGTTGCTGTCTTATTCTCCCCCTCTCTACATGCTACCGTCATATCCAGCACAGAGATAGTGGCAGGTAGAGTCCTGATGGTGAAGGTGGAGGTATTAGATTTTACTTTCACTTTTATCAATATTTATTTGCCTAATCAAGGCCCTGAACAGTTATCTGTGCTTCAGGCTTTAAAAGACGAGTTAGGCAGCAGTGTACAGGGGGAGTGGGTTATCCTGGGGGGGGACTGGAACTGTTGCACAGATGGGATTTTAGACAGGATAGGACAGGAGCCTCATCCTCAGTCATCCTCGTTTTTATCACAAGTGACCAAAGGGGCTGACTTAGTGGATGTGTGGAGGAGGAACAACCCTGCAGCTAAGCAGTACACCTGGATGAGGATGGTAGATGGGAATGTCAGTGCGGCCAGGTTAGACAGGCTGTACATGTCTGCCGCTTTTATCAACCGGACAGCAAACTGTCAGATA
>NC_084597.1:6948646-6951363 GCF_033807715.1 Cololabis saira | reverse complement strand
TCCTTTCTTTCTTTCTTGCTCATTTCTTTCTTTCTTTCTTTCTTTCTTTCTTGCTCATTTCTCTTTCTTTCTTTCTTTCTTTCTTTCTTGCTCATTTCTTTTTCTTTCTTTCTTTCTTTCTTTCTTTTTAGGCTAATTTCTTTCTTTCTTTCTTTCTTTTTAGGCTAATTTCTTTCTTTCTTTCTTTCTTGCTCATTTCTCTTTCTTTCTTTCTTTCTTTCTTTCTTTCTTTCTTTCTTTCTTTCTTTCTTCCTTTCATTCTTTCTTTCTTGCTCATTTCTTTCTTTCTTTCTTTCTTTCTTTCTTTCTTGCTCATTTCTCTTTCTTTCTTCTTTCTTGCTCATTTCTCTTTCTTTCTTTCTTGCTCATTTCTCTTTCTTTCTTTCTTCCTTTCTTTCTTTCTTGCTCATTTCTTTTCTTTCTTTCTTGCTCATTTCTCTTTCTTTCTTTCTTTCTTTCTTGCTCATTTCTCTTTCTTTCTTTCTTTCTTTCTTGCTCATTTCTTTTTCTTTCTTTCTTTCTTTCTTTCTTGCTCATTTCTCTTTGTTTCTTTGTTTCTTTCTTGCTCATTTCTTTCTTTCTTTCTTTCTTTCTTGCTCATTTCTCTTTCTTTCTTTCTTTCTTTCTTGCTCATTTCTCTTTCTTTCTTTCTTTTCTTGCTCATTTTTTCTTTGCTCATTTTTCTTTCTTTCTTTCTTTCTTTCTTTTTAGGCTAATTTCTTTCTTTCTTTCTTCTTGCTCATTTCTCTTTCTTTCTTTCTTTCTTTCTTATTTCTCTTTCTTTCTTTCTTTCTTTCTTGCTCATTTCTCTTTCTTTCTTCTTTCTTGCTCATTTCTCTTTCTTTCTTTCTTTCTTGCTCATTTCTCTTTCTTTCTTTCTTTCTTTCTTTCTTTCTTGCTCATTTCTCTTTCTTTCTTCCTTTCTTTCTTTCTTGCTCATTTCTTTTTCTTTCTTTCTTTCTTTCTTTCTTTCTTTTTAGGCTAATTTCTTTCTTTCTTTCTTTCTTTTTAGGCTAATTTCTTTCTTTCTTTCTTTCTTTTTAGGCTAATTTCTTCCTTTCTTTCTTTCTTTCTTGCTCATTTCTCTTTCTTCCTTTCTTTCTTTCTTTCTTTCTTGCTCATTTCTTTTTCTTTCTTTCTTTCTTGCTCATTTCTCTTTGTTTCTTTCTTGCTCATTTCTTTCTTTCTTTCTTTCTTTTTAGGCTAATTTCTTTCTTTCTTTCTTTCTTTTTAGGCTAATTTCTTTCTTTCTTTCTTTCTTGCTCATTTCTCTTTCTTTCTTTCTTTCTTTCTTTCTTGCTCATTTTTCTTTCTTTCTTTCTTGCTCATTTCTCTTTCTTTCTTTCTTTCTTGCTCATTTCTCTTTCTTTCTTTCTTTCTTCCTTTCTTTCTTTCTTTCTTGCTCATTTCTTTCTTTCTTTCTTGCTCATTTCTCTTTCTTTCTTTCTTTCTTTCTTTCTTGCTCATTTCTTTTTCTTTCTTTCTTCTTTCTTTCTTTCTTTCTTTCTTTCTTTCTTTTAGGCTAATTTCTTTCTTTCTTTCTTTCTTTTTAGGCTAATTTCTTTCTTTCTTTCTTTCTTTCTTTCTTGCTCATTTATCTTTCTTTCTTTCTTGCTCATTTCTCTTTCTTTCTTTCTTCCTTTCTTTCTTTCTTTCTTGCTCATTTCTTTCTTTCTTTCTTTCTTTCTTTCTTTCTTGCTCATTTCTCTTTCTTTCTTCCTTTCTTTCTTTCTTTCTTTCTTGCTCATTTCTTTTTCTTTCTTTCTTTTTAGGCTAATTTCTTTCTTTCTTTCTTTCTTTCTTGCTCATTTCTCTTTGTTTCTTTGTTTCTTTCTTGCTCATTTCTTTCTTTCTTTCTTTCTTTCTTTCTTGCTCATTTCTCTTCTTTCTTTCTTGCTCATTTCTTTTTCTTTCTTTCTTTCTTTCTTTCTTTCTTTCTTTCTTTCTTTCTTTCTTTCTTTCTTTTTAGGGCTAATTTCTTTCTTTCTTTCTTTCTTTCTTTCTTGCTCATTTCTCTTCTTTCTTTCTTTCTTGCTCATTTCTCTTTCTTTCTTTCTTGCTCATTTCTCTTTCTTTCTTTCTTCCTTTCTTTCTTTCTTGCTCATTTCTTTCTTTCTTTCTTGCTCATTTCTCTTTCTTTCTTTCTTTCTTTCTTGCTCATTTCTCTTTCTTTCTTTCTTTCTTTCTTGCTCATTTCTTTTTCTTTCTTTCTTTCTTTCTTTCTTTCTTTCTTTCTTTCTTTTTAGGCTAATTTCTTTCTTTCTTTCTTTTTAGGCTAATTTCTTTCTTTCTTTCTTTCTTTCTTGCTCATTTCTCTTTCTTTCTTTCTTTCTTTCTTGCTCATTTCTCTTTCTTTCTTCCTTTCTTTCTTTCTTGCTCATTTCTTTCTTTCTTTCTTTCTTTCTTTCTTGCTCATTTCTCTTTCTTTCTTTCTTTCTTTCTTTCTTGCTCATTTCTTTTTCTTTCTTTCTTTCTTTCTTTCTTTTTAGGCTAATTTCTTTCTTTCTTTCTTTTTAGGCTAATTTCTTTCTTTCTTTCTTTCTTGCTCATTTCTCTTTCTTTCTTTCTTTCTTTCTTCCTTTCATTCTTTCTTTCTTGCTCATTTCTTTCTTTCTTTCTTTCTTTCTTTCTTGCTCATTTCTCTTTCTTTCTTTCTTTCTTTCTTTCTTGCTCATTTCTCTTTCTTTCTTTCTTCCTTTCTTTCTTTCTTTCTTTCT
>NC_084597.1:6851146-6946146 GCF_033807715.1 Cololabis saira | reverse complement strand
TTTCTTTCTTGCTCATTTCTTTTTCTTTCTTTCTTTCTTTCTTTCTTTCTTTCTTTCTTTCTTTCTTTTTAGGCTAATTTCTTTCTTTCTTTCTTTCTAGGCTAATTTCTTTCTTTCTTTTTTTCTTTCTTTCTTGCTCATTTCTCTTTCTTTCTTTCTTTCTTGCTCATTTCTCTTTCTTTCTTTCTTGCTCATTTCTCTTTCTTTCTTTCTTCCTTTCTTTCTTTCTTGCTCATTTCTTTCTTTCTTTCTTGCTCATTTCTCTTTCTTTCTTTCTTTCTTGCTCATTTCTTTTTCTTTCTTTCTTTCTTTCTTTCTTTCTTTCTTTCTTTCTTTCTTTCTTTCTTTCTTTCTTTCTTTCTTTCTTTCTTTCTTTCTTTTTAGGCTAATTTCTTTCTTTCTTTCTTTTTAGGCTAATTTCTTTCTTTCTTTCTTTCTTTCTTGCTCATTTCTCTTTCTTTCTTTCTTTCTTTCTTGCTCATTTCTCTTTCTTTCTTCCTTTCTTTCTTTCTTGCTCATTTCTTTCTTTCTTTCTTTCTTTCTTGCTCATTTCTCTTTCTTTCTTTCTTTCTTTCTTTCTTTCTTTCTTGCTCATTTCTTTTTCTTTCTTTCTTTCTTTCTTTTTAGGCTAATTTCTTTCTTTCTTTCTTTCTTTTTAGGCTAATTTCTTTCATTCTTTCTTTCTTGCTCATTTCTTTCTTTCTTTCTTTCTTTCTTGCTCATTTCTCTTTCTTTCTTTCTTTCTTTCTTTCTTGCTCATTTCTCTTTCTTTCTTCCTTTCTTTCTTTCTTTCTTTCTTTCTTTTTAGGCTAATTTCTTTCTTTCTTTCTTTTTAGGCTAATTTCTTTCTTTCTTTCTTTCTTTCTTTCTTGCTCATTTCTCTTTCTTTCTTTCTTTCTTTCTTTCTTTCTTGCTCATTTCTCTTTCTTTCTTTCTTCCTTTCTTTCTTTCTTTCTTGCTCATTTTTTTTTCTTTCTTTCTTTCTTTTTAGGCTAATTTCTTTCTTTCTTTCTTTCTTTCTTGCTCATTTCTCTTTGTTTCTTTCTTGCTCATTTCTTTCTTTCTTTCTTTCTTTCTTTCTTGCTCATTTCTCTTTCTTTCTTTCTTTCTTTCTTGCTCATTTCTCTTTCTTTCTTTCTTTCTTTCTTGCTCATTTCTTTTTCTTTCTTTCTTTCTTTCTTTCTTTTTAGGCTAATTTCTTTCTTTCTTTCTTTCTTTCTTTCTTGCTCATTTCTCTTTCTTTCTTTCTTTCTTTCTTTCTTTCTTGCTCATTTCTCTTTCTTTCTTTCTTTCTTTCTTTCTTGCTCATTTCTTTCTTTCTTTCTTCCTTTCTTTCTTTCTTTCTTGCTCATTTCTTTCTTTCTTTCTTTCTTTCTTGCTCATTTCTCTTTCTTTCTTTCTTTCTTTCTTGCTCATTTCTTTTTCTTTCTTTCTTTCTTTCTTTCTTTCTTTTTAGGCTAATTTCTTTCTTTCTTTCTTTCTTTCTTTTTAGGCTAATTTCTTTCTTTCTTTCTTTCTTTCTTGCTCATTTCTCTTTCTTCCTTTCTTTCTTTCTTGCTCATTTCTCTTTCTTTCTTCCTTTCTTTCTTTCTTGCTCATTTCTTTCTTTCTTTCTTTCTTTCTTTCTTTCTTTCTTTCTTTCTTGCTCATTTCTCTTTCTTTCTTTCTTTCTTTCTTTCTTGCTCATTTCTTTTTCTTTCTTTCTTTCTTTCTTTCTTTCTTTCTTTTTAGGCTAATTTCTTTCTTTCTTTCTTTCTTTTTAGACTAATTTCTTTCTTTCTTTCTTTCTTGCTAATTTCTCTTTCTTTCTTTCTTTCTTCCTTTCGTTCTTTCTTTCTTGCTCATTTCTTTCTTTCTTTCTTTCTTTCTTTCTTTCTTGCTCATTTCTCTTTCTTTCTTTCTTTCTTTCTTTCTTTCTTGCTCATTTCTCTTTCTTTCTTCCTTTCTTTCTTTCTTTCTTTCTTGCTCATTTCTTTTTCTTTCTTTCTTTCTTTCTTTCTTTCTTTTTAGGCTAATTTCTTTCTTTCTTTCTTTTTAGGCTAATTTCTTTCTTTCTTTCTTTCTTTCTTGCTCATTTCTCTTTCTTTCTTTCTTCCTTTCTTTCTTTCTTTCTTGCTCATTTCTTTCTTTCTTTCTTTCTTGCTCATTTCTCTTTCTTTCTTTCTTTCTTTCTTTCTTGCTCATTTCTCTTTCTTTCTTCCTTTCTTTCTTTCTTGCTCATTTCTTTTTCTTTCTTTCTTTCTTTCTTTCTTTCTTTCTTTCTTTCTTTCTTTCTTTCTTTCTTTCTTTCTTTCTAGGCTAATTTCTTTCTTTCTTTCTTTCTTTTTAGGCTAATTTCTTTCTTTCTTTCTTTTTAGGCTAATTTCTTTCTTTCTTTCTTTCTTTCTTGCTCATTTCTCTTTCTTTCTTTCTTTCTTTCTTTCTTGCTCATTTCTTTTTCTTTCTTTCTTTCTTTCTTTTTAGGCTAATTTCTTTCTTTCTTTCTTTTTAGGCTAATTTCTTTCTTTCTTTCTTGCTCATTTCTCTTTCTTCCTTTCTTTCTTTCTTGCTCATTTCTCTTTCTTTCTTCCTTTCTTTCTTTCTTGCTCATTTCTTTCTTTCTTTCTTTCTTTCTTTCTTTCTTGCTCATTTCTCTTTCTTTCTTTCTTTCTTTCTTTCTTGCTCATTTCTTTTTCTTTCTTTCTTTCTTTCTTTCTTTCTTTCTTTCTTTCTTTCTTTCTTTTTAGGCTAATTTCTTTCTTTCTTTTTAGACTAATTTCTTTCTTTCTTTCTTTCTTGCTAATTTCTCTTTCTTTCTTTCTTTCTTCCTTTCGTTCTTTCTTTCTTGCTCATTTCTTTCTTTCTTTCTTTCTTTCTTTCTTTCTTTCTTGCTCATTTCTCTTTCTTTCTTTCTTGCTCATTTCTCTTTCTTTCTTCCTTTCTTTCTTTCTTTCTTTCTTGCTCATTTCTTTTTCTTTCTTTCTTTCTTTCTTTCTTTCTTTTTAGACTAATTTCTTTCTTTCTTTCTTTCTTGCTAATTTCTCTTTCTTTCTTTCTTTCTTCCTTTCGTTCTTTCTTTCTTGCTCATTTCTTTCTTTCTTTCTTTCTTTCTTTCTTTCTTTCTTTCTTGCTCATTTCTCTTTCTTTCTTTCTTGCTCATTTCTCTTTCTTTCTTCCTTTCTTTCTTTCTTTCTTTCTTGCTCATTTCTTTTTCTTTCTTTCTTTCTTTCTTTCTTTCTTTTTAGGCTAATTTCTTTCTTTCTTTCTTTCTTTCTTGCTCATTTCTCTTTCTTTCTTTCTTCCTTTCTTTCTTTCTTGCTCATTTCTTTCTTTCTTTCTTTCTTTCTTGCTCATTTCTCTTTCTTTCTTTCTTTCTTTCTTTCTTGCTCATTTCTCTTTCTTTCTTCCTTTCTTTCTTTCTTTCTTTCTTGCTCATTTCTTTTTCTTTCTTTCTTTCTTTCTTTCTTTCTTTCTTTCTTTCTTTCTTTCTTTTTAGGCTAATTTCTTTCTTTCTTTCTTTCTTTTTAGGCTAATTTCTTTCTTTCTTTCTTTTTAGGCTAATTTCTTTCTTTCTTTCTTTCTTTCTTGCTCATTTCTCTTTCTTTCTTTCTTTCTTTCTTTCTTGCTCATTTCTTTTTCTTTCTTTCTTTCTTTCTTTTTAGGCTAATTTCTTTCTTTCTTTCTTTTTAGGCTAATTTCTTTCTTTCTTTCTTTTTAGGCTAATTTCTTTCTTTCTTTCTTGCTCATTTCTTTTTCTTTCTTTCTTTCTTTCTTTCTTTCTTTTTAGGCTAATTTCTTTCTTTCTTTCTTTCTTTTTAGGCTAATTTCTTTTTCTTTCTTTCTTTCTTTCTTGCTCATTTCTCTTTCTTTCTTTCTTCCTTTCTTTCTTGCTTTCTTGCTCATTTCTTTCTTTCTTTCTTTCTTTTTAGGCTAATTTCTTTCTTTCTTTCTTTCTTTTTAGGCTAATTTCTTTCTTTCTTTCTTTCTTTCTTTCTTGCTCATTTCTCTTTCTTTCTTTCTTTCTTTCTTTCTTTCTTTCTTGCTCATTTCTCTTTCTTTCTTTCTTCCTTTCTTTCTTTCTTTCTTGCTCATTTCTTTTTCTTTCTTTCTTTCTTTCTTTTTAGGCTAATTTCTTTCTTTCTTTCTTTCTTTTTAGGCTAATTTCTTTCTTTCTTTCTTTCTTTCTTTCTTGCTCATTTCTCTTTCTTTCTTTCTTTCTTTCTTTCTTTCTTGCTCATTTCTCTTTCTTTCTTTCTTTCTTTCTTTCTTTCTTTCTTTCTTGCTCATTTCTCTTTCTTTCTTTCTTGCTCATTTCTTTCTTTCTTTCTTTCTTTCTTGCTCATTTCTCTTTCTTTCTTTCTTTCTTTCTTGCTCATTTCTTTTTCTTTCTTTCTTTCTTTCTTTCTTTCTTTTTAGGCTAATTTCTTTCTTTCTTTTTAGGCTAATTTCTTTCTTTCTTTCTTTCTTGCTCATTTCTCTTTCTTTCTTTCTTTCTTGCTCATTTCTCTTTCTTTCTTTCTTCCTTTCTTTCTTTCTTTCTTGCTCATTTCTTTCTTTCTTTCTTTCTTTCTTTCTTGCTCATTTCTCTTTCTTTCTTTCTTCCTTTCTTTCTTTCTTTCTTGCTCATTTCTTTTTCTTTCTTTCTTTCTTTCTTTCTTTTTAGGCTAATTTCTTTCTTTCTTTTTAGGCTAATTTCTTTCTTTCTTTCTTTCTTTCTTTCTTTCTTTCTTTCTTGCTTATTTCTCTTTCTTTCTTTCTTCCTTTCTTTCTTTTTTTCTTGCTCATTTCTTTCTTTCTTTCTTGCTCATTTCTCTTTCTTTCTTTCTTTCTTTCTTTCTTGCTCATTTCTTTTTCTTTCTTTCTTTCTTTCTTTCTTTCTTTCTTTCTTTTTAGGCTAATTTCTTTCTTTCTTTTTAGGCTAATTTCTTTCTTTCTTTCTTTCTTTTTAGGCTAATTTCTTTCTTTCTTTCTTTCTTTTTAGGCTAATTTCTTTCTTTCTTTCTTTCTTTCTTGCTCATTTCTCTTTCTTTCTTTCTTCCTTTCTTTCTTTCTTTCTTGCTCATTTCTTTTTCTTTCTTTCTTTCTTTCTTTCTTTTTAGGCTAATTTCTTTCTTTCTTTCTTTCTTTTTAGGCTAATTTCTTTCTTTCTTTCTTTCTTTCTTGCTCATTTCTCTTTCTTTCTTTCTTCCTTTCTTTCTTTTTTTCTTGCTCATTTCTTTCTTTCTTTCTTGCTCATTTCTCTTTCTTTCTTTCTTTCTTTCTTGCTCATTTCTTTTTCTTTCTTTCTTTCTTTTTAGGCTAATTTCTTTCTTTCTTTCTTTTTAGGCTAATTTCTTTCTTTCTTTCTTTCTTTCTTTCTTTTTAGGCTAATTTCTTTCTTTCTTTCTTTCTTTTTAGGCTAATTTCTTTCTTTCTTTCTTTCTTTCTTTCTTTCTTTCTTTCTTTCTTTCTACGCAGAACCATAAATCAGACTTTACACAAAAACGTCAATGGGAATTTATCGTTTTTACCGTGAGACAACAAATTCTTAAATATTGCCCATTCCTTTTTTTTTTATTTTTTTTTTTATCCCCGATTTTTTACCCATTTCATCACCCAGTGCTCATACCTAAGTAACAGTCCTGGGCATTGCTCTCCTCTGCCAACCCAGGGAGGGCCCTGCACTGAGCTCAGGTCTCCTTCTTATCCTGAGGATTGACGGACCGCTTCTTTTCACCAGACAGGGGGAGGATTCTCTGACCGGACATAGCGCGTGGAAGGATCACGTTATTCCGGCCAGATCCTCCCCACCCCATCTGGTGCCCCGGTTGGCCTGAGTATCCCTTAATAAAACGTGGATAAAACAAGGCGGACTTAACGAAAACATTTCAGCAACATGGATTTTTAAGTCAGCTGTTGTTTTTTTTGTTTTTTTTAGCAAAACATGAAAAGAAATTGCAACAACTAAGAAGTAGGTCTGAAAACTGGTCTGCAGTCCAGTTTTGGGGTCCTGACCCACCAGTTGAGAACCATTAATTTAAAATCCAGTTATTTTATGCAGCATGTTATTACTTATTTTAAAATTTTAGAAACTGTTTACTTGTGGACAAAAATTGTAGTTACAATTTACAAACTACTAAAAACCTGACTTTTGCCATGATTTATGGGAAAAGTTTGAATAAAGCCGGTGAAATTTGAAACGGACGAAGGGTGGGACGGGCCGATCTGAGCAGTAGGGAAGATATGATCAAATAATAATAACAGGACTACTAAATGATACACCTACACTGCATCTAATCCTACATGTGTGTCTCCACAGGCTGACGTGTTTGTCTATTTGCCTGGACCTGGTGAAGAGATGCTGCCTGCTCTACAAAGACCTCACATCCTTTACACACATCTTTCAGCCAATCAGAAGGCTTCTGTCCGAGCATCTTCCCACCCAAACATTACCCAAAGCCCTTCAGGTGAGTGTCGGATCGTAGGCCTGTGTTGAAAAAATGGATTTCCCAATTCTAAATCGATTCTCATATTAATTCCTAAAAATGTATTTATTTATGTATGTTTTTTTTCATCATTACATTACAACTTTTGGTTATTTTTTTGTTTATCCCAAAAAAGGAATGTTTTGTTGGACACGAGAATAACTGGTGCCATGTTTTTGCCTTTAAATATGTTTAAAGGTATGAAAACATTAAAGTGTTAGGTTATAATTGCATACATTGTCTATATTTCATTACTTTATATACTGTCTTGGGGTTACATTTGCAAAAAATGCTAAAAACCAAATGCTCAAAAATTAAAAAAAAAACAAAATAGACCAAAAATGGAACAAATAAAAACGGAATGTGGGAAAAAATAAAAGCGATTTCATCCGTCTCTGTTTCCTCCCTGGATCTGTTTGATAATTCTGACCCACGATGTTTCTGTTTCAGTTCTATCAGCATTCTGGGAGCTGATTGGTCCTTACAGCATCATTAGCTGCAATACTTGCTGTTTAATCTCAATATAATACTAGTAGTAATATTTTTCATAACTACAGTCATATCATTCATGCAACAGCTCAAAAAACAGTTTTAATAACACTAACCCAAATCAATATCGGAATCGAATCGAATCTTGATATTCGATTCTGAATCTTAAGAATCGGAATCGAATCGATTCTTGACATTTGAATCGATCCCCAGCCCTGTCGGACCGGCATCCTCCCTTTTGCATCCTTCTCTTCTGTGTCGTCGTACTTTCAGTTGATTCAGCTGACTTTCGTTGCAGGAGCGTCACGGTGAGATCTTGGCCGCCATCGGCGTTGCTCCTGTGACTCGCAGTCGGCTAGTGTTTGAGAAGAAGAAGCCCATCCCTCTGAAGCTGTTCACACCCAAGATTGTTGAAATGTAAGTACCAGAATAGCTATTATTCATCCAAAACGGGCAGAAGCATCAGCAATATTTAAGTTTGTTTTATTCGCAGATGATACAAATATCTTTTGTTCTGGGGAAGATCTACAGCAGCTTTTGGAGTTGGTCACAGCAGAAATGAAAAAATTAAAACACTGGTTTGATGTTAACAAATTATCTTTAAATCTTAAGAAAACTAAATTTATGTTGTTTGGAAATCGCACAATCCCAATTGATACTGTGCAAATAACGATCAATAATGTACCTATTGAAAGGGTGTATGAAAATACATTTCTGGGAGTGATACTGGATCACAAAATCTGCTGGAAACCCCATATAAATCATATAAGAACAAAACTGGCAAAGAGTGTAGCAATATTGGGGAGAACAAGATACATGCTGGATTATAAATCATTGCACATTCTGTATTCATCACTAGTATTACCATATCTGGATTATTGTGTGGAAGTTTGGGGCAACACGTATATAAGCAATTTACAACCGCTATTCAGACTGCAAAAAAAAGCAATCAGGATACTAACAATGTGGGTTATAAGGATCACACAAACACACTGTTTTTAAAGTCGCATGTGTTGAAATTCTGGGACATTGTCAAACTAAAAACTCTACAAATCATATTCAAAGCGAGAACTTCCAGGGAATTTACAGAAAATGTTTTGTGACAGGGAGGGGGGTTATAATTTAAGAGGAAAATATAATTTCAAAAAACAATGTTTTCATTCTAAAAGGAAAAGCATGTGTATCTCAGTTGTTGGAGTGGATTGGGTGATGGTTGAAGCAATGTACAAATATAAATCAATAAAAAAAACGGTACAAAAAGGAAGTTGTGGGAAGTTATTTGATTGAGGAGGAGTTATGTTAAGGAAAGATTGTGTTTGTTAGCTGGTTAGGTGCAAAGGCTCAACCAATGGGAAAATTGGTAGCCTAATAGGTAATTGCAGCTATTTATTATTAATATTTATAATAATTTATAATAGAGGTAACAAAGGGGCAGGGTTAAATAAGTTTTACTTCTACCTGCTCCTTTTCGGACACTGTTTTTCTTTTTCCCTGTTTGTATTACATTTTTGTTGTTGTTGCTTTTTTTTCTGTATGTTTTGAATTTGTTTTAAAATCTTATATTTTTTTATGTGTTCGAAATAAACAATTCAATCAATCAAAAATCAAAGATTTACAGCGGCACGCATGTGTGTGTTTATCTCGTCTTTGATCAGCTTGGATTATGGAAAGAAGCGTGGGAGCACCAGGGAGGAGAGAGAGAAGGAGCGACTGAAGCACAAGTACAAGAAGGAGTTCAAGGGAGCTCTGAGGGAGATCAGAAAGGACTCGCGCTTCCTGGCCAGAGAGAAACTCAACGAGACCATGAACAGGTGGGGATAAAACTCTGTACAGACGGCAACCAACGCTTGTTTCACTGAGAGCCTCTAACAAATCCACTTTGCGTGTTTCAGGGATTCGGAGAGGAAAAGGAAGGTGAGGGAACTCTTCGGCAACTTGGCCACACAAGAGGGAGAGTGGAAAGCTCTGAAGAGGAAGAAGAGGAAGTGAAGTCCAGATTTCACTCTCCTCTGATCCCCGTCATCTGTGGCTTTTCATACAGTCTTCTCCAAATGACCTTATTTTATATATATATAAATATATGTATGAATTTACATGAATTTTCAATGATTTCCACTATCGAAGACGTTTTAACGCTCGTTGACAGTGTGATGTCACGATAGCATTTTCTGATGTGCCGGTTTTGACGTAAGAAATGGATTCTGTAGTTTCAAGTGTCGGTAAATAAAACAGAAAACATTGGACTCGAGTGGTCGTGATGATTTGCTCAAATACAAGAGGAATAAATAATATCTTTATGGTACTGAATGTTCTGGCAGAAGAAATATTAATATTTAAATAATTTTACATTGTGCATCAGATGAAGAGCAGATTGACAATAATAGTGGGCGAACATGAAGCTTCCTCGGTCACTTTACATGAGTGGGTGTAAACAAGCACACTTCTCTGACAATAGATGAGATGCGTTTAAACGATTCGCTTTGTTTTTGCTAGGAATGGGACTTAAATTGTAAATAGATTAATATTCTATATTATTATGGGCATGCCAAGTAGTGGCATGACCATATTGCAATCGTCCAGAATGGCCCAAAGGGCAATGCTGCTAGCGTTTTGCTAACATGCTAAAGTCGCAAAAGTCCCACAGCGCACCAGCAGGTGTACAGCATGACCCCGCACAGATGTGGAAAAAAAAATCCCCCAAAAGTGAAACACGGCCGGAAAAACCTGAAAAATGAAGGCGATATTTTAGTATCCAGAAAAGGTTTCCCTTTTCTTCCTTATTATTATTCCGCACTTTTTTTCGTCCGTTAATACGGCCCGAACCGCAACGTGCACCCATGCATGCCATACATCATTGGATGCATCTCCATCGTGCCTCGATGGGCATTACTTTTCTCAGTCAAAAGTGTTACCGTGGCAACGCTAGATGCCAAAAAGCAAAAAAGAGGCGAAAATTCGAGCGCTTATTGCTCGGCCGATCTTTATCGTAGAGACATCGTTCAAACTTTCAAACACTCGGCCCGATTGGCACTAACGGACCGTATAACCTCATTATGCTAATTATAACAGTTTTTGCGATATTTACCTTTCTTTTTTTTTTTGTTTTTCAGTCTGACTTTGGACGCTTGTTGCTAGGCAACAGATTATCGTAGAGACATCGTACAAATGTTCCCCGACTCGGCACACTGTGGACTTCAACATATTAAAATTTCATGAAGCTGGGATTTAAGGAAATTTTATGTCAAAATCCAGGCCAAATGGCCCCATTCATTCGGATGGGGTTTTGTACCATGGTGAAAAAAAAAACCTATCTGTTAACGTAGCCTGAACCGGAACATGCACCCATGCATGGCATACATCGTTAGATGCGTCTCAATCTTGCCTCGATGGGCATTACTATTCTCAGTCAAAAGCGTTACCGTGGAAACGCTAGACGCCAAAAAGCGCGACCCATTAATAACTATTGGGAGCACAGGAATGAATGAAATACAAGCGTAAAAACACCTCAAACTGACATAGAACCACCCTAAACACAACCACTACAGCCCCAAACCAAAGCAGCGAGAGGGGACGAATGGGCGGTAGGGCATGCCCATATCAAAATTTCCAGAAATTTTCTAGTTATTATTATTATTAGTCATAGTAGTAGTTATTGCAGTAGCATGTGTAAAATCTCCTTTAAGTCTGTTTTATTGTTTAAAAAAAAAAAAATCATCTACTCTATTTGTTGGTCATGTGGGAAATACTAAGTACCCCTTTACTGCTTCTATAGCATTTAGGAGGAGTTTAATTAAGAGTTTAAAGAAGTTTAGTTTTATCAGCAGCAGCTCTGCAGACGTTTACAGGTGTGTGAAAAAGTGTTTTCCCCCTTCCTGATTTCTTATTTTAAATATACAAATTTAAATATATATAGACAAAGATAACACAAGTAAACACAAAATGCAGTTTTTAAATGAAGGTTTTTATTATTAAGGGGGGATAAATCCAAACCTACATGGCCCTGTGTGAAAAAGTGATGTTTACCTGTGTTATCTTTGTATAATATTTAAATTTGTTTGATGATCTGAAACATTTAAGTGTGACAAACATGCAAAAAAATAAGAAATCAGGAAGGGGGTAAACACTTTTTCACACAACTGTATCAGGCAGCGAATCCACTCATGAAACGGGACGAACACCAGCAACTCTAAACCCAACTGAAAGCTGTGATGGGATCTTAAGAGTTTTATTTGCAGAACCAATAGAAACATGATGAAAAAGGAATTGTGAAAAATAAAATAGAGGTTTTGCTCTGCAGGGGACTGCAGAATATGTTAGATAGGCTGCTGTATGCAGGAGGATAATAAAGCTGATTTCAAGGACAGAGCAACAGCAATAGCGCGTCTATAGCCTCCGTCTTCATCTGCAGCCGGAGCTGCTCAGAGTGGAGGCAAGCGTGCTTCATTTGAATCGGGCTGCAACTACCCACGCAGCCAGCTACAGGCCTTTTAGACAGGGTCAATTTTCACAAAATCAGAACCCCGAAGGCATTTTGCGAATATTTATAACTGACAACATTTCTAGGGGTATTAAGGGGTGCTGAATCCAAATCTGCTGTATATGAAGCTCAAAAATGTCCCAAAATTCCTCAAAATTGAGAAATCCAACATGGTCGCCACTGCCAGGCTGAAATCTATTTTTCAGTATATCTTTTTGACTAAACAAGGTACAAACATGAATTAAATGTACTTTTGTAAGTTTTCCCACATGGGCAATTCGATGCCATATTCAGAATTGAGATGTAATGTGAAGAAACTGCTTAGATATTGCAAAAAAAAGTTGTTTTTAACTATGAATAATTACTCAGTTATTATTATTGTTATTAGGCTACTTTTACTTACTTTGTATTTTGTTTTGAGCTCAAATGTACAAACAAATGTACAAAAAGTTACGAACTTGAATTAAATGTGCACAGGTTTTCACACATGGGAATTTAACATCCTGTCCTGATTTAGATCAAGTGTCAATAATCAGCACAAGTATAGAGAAAAAGGTGGTCATTAGTGATAAAGAGGTTGTCATGTAGGAAAACTTACAAAAGTACAATTTAATTCATGTTTGTACCTTGTTTAGTCAAAAAGATATACTGAAAAATAGATTTCAGCCTGGCAACCATGTTGGATTTCTCAATTTTGAGGCATTTTGGGACATTTTTGAGCTTCATATACAGCAGATTTGGATTCAGCACCCCTTAATACCCCTAGAAATGTTGTATATTGTAAATATTCACAAAATGCCTTCAGCACTTTAAAGGAGCATGAGGCTCCTTTTAAGAAATGAGACTCTCTAGCGCCACCCTTCACCACAACGGCCGTTGGGGGTACTGCAGCCAACAGTGAAGCCGGCACGGGAGAACGGGGACAACGCACATGCAGCGTCATGTGACGTCACATCCACAGGACAGCGCGGGAAATTCGGGACCGAATTGCAGCACATTTTGCAGCACAGCCTGTTCAAGGCAAAGGAGAGATACACTAGAGGAATCATTCTTTTGGGTTTGGAACCCTTCATCTGACATTATTACTAGAAAACTTAAAATGTATATGGATTTTTTTCATAAATCTTGCCACAATCCGGCCTCAAGCTCCTTTAAATAAGCACATTTTCGGAAATTCTGCCTAGACTATTTACTGTCCTATTACACTACAGGTCAAAATACACATTTCCATCAGCTGAAAATGCTCCCAGAAAAACAACAGAAGATGTAAAATCTTGAAATCCCTAAACAACACGTGAGAGCTCATGTGGTCTCCACATTGTCACCCTTCACGCACAAACATGCCCCTCCTCATAAAACCCTGCTGCTGCTGCTGCTGCTGCTGCTGCTGCTGCTGCTGCTGCTGCTGCTGCTGCTGCTGCTGCTGCTGCTGGCGTCAGGAGGATCCATCCACTGGGTTTTGTTCCACTTTCTCATGAGATAATGAGCGTGAAGCTGCATCCAGCTGAGCTCAACAATCATGTGTACATAATACTCATTTATTTTTAATTGCTTTGCTTTAACCGGCATCATGTTAGATCCATTATAATGAAAATACATGTGCATGACATCTTGGGTTACTGATAAATATTAATACTGCTTGAAAAAAAATAAGCCTGGTGAAGAGACAGAACTGGAATCAGACGCCACATGGTCCTGTCCCAAGTGGCCATTCAAGGAAATGCACCTTTGTTTCCTACCAGAAGTCCATGCTCATCTGTTAGTCAAGGCTTCATTCATGTGTAATTTACTTATACTCACCGGCCATTTTATTAGGTACGCCTCGCTAGTACCGGGTTGGACAGATAATCGCAGTAGCCAATAGACAGGGTCAATTTTCACAAAATCAGAATCCCGAAGGCATTTTGCGAATATTTATAACTGACAACATTTCTAGGGGTATTAAGGGGTGCTGGATCCAAATCTGCTGTATATGAAGCTCAAAAATGTCCCAAAATTCCTCAAAATTGAGAAATCCAACATGGTCACCACTGCCAGGCTGAAATCTATGTTTCAGTATATCTTTTTGACTAAACAAGGTACAAACATGAATTAAATGTACTTTTGTAAGTTTTCCTACATGGGCAATCCGATGCCATATTCAGAATTGAGATGTAAATGTGAAGAAACTGCTTAGATATTGCAAAAAAAAAGTTGTTTTTAACTATGAATAATTACTCAGTTATTATTATTGTTATTAGGCTACTTTTACTTACTTTGTATTTTGTTTTGAGGTCAAATGTACAAACAAATGTACAAAAAGTTACGAACTTGAATTAAATGTTCACAGGTTTTCACACATGGGAATTTAACATCCTGTCCTGATTTAGATCAAGTGTCAATAATCAGCACAAGTCTAGAGAAAAAGGTGGTCATTAGTGATAAAGAGGTTGTCATGTAGGAAAACTTACGAAAGTACATTTAATTCATGTTTCTACCTTGTTTAGTCAAAAAGATATACTGAAAAATAGATTTCAGCCTGGCGGCCATGTTGGATTTCTCAATTTTGAGGCATTTTGGGACATTTTTGAGCTTCATATACAGCAGATTTGGATCCAGCACCCCTTAATACCCCTAGAAATGTTGTATATTGTAAATATTCACAAAATGCCTTCAGCACTTTAAATAAGCACATTTTCAGAAATTCTGCCTAGACTACTAGTCTTGATTCAGTTTTAGAGATGCAGGTGTTTGCTTGAATCATCTAGTTTTGTGCATGAAGTGTTGATGTGCAGTATACTTCAAAACAAACTAGCAAATTGATTGTTCCGTGATAAATGCTAGAAAAAAAATTAAATGGCGTTAGCTTTGAGAGCATACAAATAGTGAGTGTAAGCATGCAGTTACTCCTCTAAAGCTTGAGTTATGGTTCTGCGTCAAAACGACGCCGTGCCTACGGCGTGTGCTACGCGTCGACGCAGACCTGACGCCGTCACTGACGCCGTCACTGACCTGCACCTCCCGAAAATTGTAACTACGCGTGGAGGCGACGCAGACCAAACGCAGACGAGAGGGCTGTGATTGGTTCGCTTGGAAGCAACGCATTTCCAGTTTCCGGTTTGCAGCAGTCGTGAACTTTTTTTCCCCTCAAACAGGGGAATGAAACAGTAGAAACCTCAGGCAGATGGTCAGACATGCTGATTCACACATTTCATTAACACACAGATAAATTATACAATAAAACCAAATCTAAAATGTGCCCATTTTCACGAGTCAGATCTTTAACACTTTGAACAAGATTAAAAGATTCAATAAGGTTTAAGAAGTCAGTGACCTGTGGTCTTGATCCACAGCACACATGAATATTGAAATCAAGACGAAAGTTTAAGCTCAAAAGGGTTGCATTTCAAAGCTGGAGTAAGTTGCAGATGGAATAAGACGGCACTGAGAGCTGGATTTGAAGACTGAGGCCAGACCGGTCTCTGCCGGTTCACCGAGAGGAGCTGAGGAATAAACAGTTCAGAAAACAGTGAACACTCACCGCCCCGAAGCCAGGTCGCTGTCAGGAACATAAAGTCTAAATCCCGCCAAGAGAAAAAGCCATTCAATAAAAATGGCTTATTTACCAGTGAACTGGTGTTTATTAAAGCCATAGAATATTTTCTCTTTTCTGGACCAGACTCTGTAAAGCCCTAGATATGGTTGTGGGTCCTTGTACTTCGCGGCCATCAGTTTTTAGTTTTGAAATGACAAAATAAAAATAGAGAAATACCGTATTTTCTGGACTATAAGCTGCATATAAGCCGCATCCGCTCTATTTAAAAAAAAAAAAAGATATGCAAGCCGCAGATATTTATGTTGTTAGATTAGATATTTACTACATGTACAGAACGATTTTGAACTGTAAATGATGTACATGTTTGTACCTAAATAGATCTTTCCTAACAGTGTCTTTTAACACGGCAGCAACTTTGCTGATTAAAACAGGACAGAACCAAGAGAAAATAACCGGTATTTATTTATCTATTTATCTGTTTGAAATCTGCTTCTACCTACTTCTATCTGCTAAAGAATAAGTAGCGTATTCCTCTTTGCATTTATTTTGTCTTAGTTTTGATTCTAATTCCAGTTAGAGCGTCCCGAGCGGTGGAAGAAAAATCCACAGAATAGCCGCACCTTTGTATAAGCTGCATGGTTCAAAACCTATGAAAAAATCTTTTGTTTTGATAATAAAAAAACGGAAAACGGAAAACGGATCGTTATCCATTATCCGTTTTCCGATTTCATTGATGTGTTTGAAAATCAGAATTGGGAATTAAAACAGCGAGTGGAAAACTATTTTCTCTATTTCCTATTCGTTTCCAACGGGAGGGGGGGGGGCAGTATGTTAGAGTTCAGTTTATGTTATTGATTGGACGCAGCTTATTTTTTGGACGCTGCAGCTGAACGGACTGTCACAACATCACTGCAGTGAAACATGAGTTTAATCTGTAATCTGTAATCTGTCTTCACTCCGTCATGAAACTGCAGTGATGTTGTGACAGTCCGTTCAGCTGCAGCGTCCAATCAATAACATAAACTGAACTCTAACATACTGCCCCCCCCCTCCCGCCCCCCGTTGGAAACGAATAGGAAATAGAGAAAAGAGTTTCCCACTCGCTGTTTTAATTCCCAATTTCTCTATTTTTATTTTGTCATTTCAAAACAAAAAACGGATGGCCGCGAAGTACACGGACCGTTGTGGGTGAAAATCCCAGTAGATCAGCAGTTTCTGAACTACTCAGACCAGCCCGTCTGGCACCAACAACCATGTTCAAAGGTCCGTGTATCTTTTGGTCATTGGATTTTTCCGTCATGAGTGGGAATCAAAAAACAAAAAACGATTGGTTTATTTGATTTTCCTTTTAAAACAAAAAACAAATATTGAATTACACTGCATTTTTTCTTTTTCTGTGTTAATATGATTTAACAAAGATTCAAAATACGCTTTTATTTTCGTTTTCTATTTCACATAAGAAAAATGAAATCCCTAGTCAACAGGAAGGAAAAAACGAACCAAAAACAACCGTTTATTCATATTCGTGCACCGGAAGCTGGCATTTACAACCGAGTGAACTTAGTTCTGGATATTTAACAGGCATTCCTGTGACAATTCTCTCCAGGGGAAGTTTGATTTTAATATTTTATTGGTCGGGTTTACGTAAAATGGCTCTGTATGCTGCAGTTCGGGTAACCATGGCAACCATAGCGGCGCTGAAACAACAGATTAAGGATTATTTTTTAAAGATTGATTAAGGACTTGTTCCACAGCGGTTTGACGCACAAACACATTTCCTGCACGTTGCAGCAGATGTGTCTCCTGCAATGCTCAGAAATGAGCGTCAGAAGATTCTGTGCTCGGCATCATCTGAGGAGAAAAAGGCTACGCAGAGCTGGAGAGCGCTTTGATTCATCATGGCCGAATGACCGGCTATCTGTCTTCACTGGGGGTGCATGCTGGAGAAGGTCGGGTTGGAAGAATTAATTTAGTCCCACGCGTGAGGTATCCACGTGATTATCATTATATGTATAAATTGCACTGCAGCACAAACTTTACCTGACGCCGGAATTCATGGTATGGCTGATGGAGCTCTCTCAGGTTCTTCCAACCCGACCTTCTCCAGCATGCACCCCCAGTGAAGACAGATAGCCGGTATTGCGGCTTTCCTGTACTTTTAAGAGCCGCTTGAGAGTTTATTGTTAGGTCCTATATTTGCATGACGCGCTGCTGACAGAGAAGCAGGCTACGCTGAGTCCGACAGAAGTTTTATGGCGTTTAATGACAAAACTCAGCCACAACGGCCTTCCGACATGCTTAATGGGTTTTAAACGTGTACACTGCAAACGTGATCGGGGTGATCAGTGTTCAGTACAAAGCTGTCAACAAAAATTAGGCTACGGCTCCCTAACAGCCTGTCCTAACTGCATGCGAGCGTCCGACTGTCGCGCCGCAATGCGTGGCATCGGACCCGCTCTGAACGCGTTATCGGCCCCACGTTCTACCACGTTCTTTTGATTGACAGCTGAGACTCGCCTTTTAGAAGGCTGATTTATGGTTCCGCGTTACACCAACGCAGACCTTACAGCGTAGGGTACGCGGCGCGGTCACCGAACGGTGCGCGTCGCCGCGTACCCTACGCTGTAGCCGTCGATTTTACGCGGAACCATAAATCAGCCTTTATTCATCCGCCCGTGCGCTCCTGAAAGAAACTCCTAACATTAGCCGACTCCTAAAAGAGTAAAGGGACAAGTAAAAGATGGGTGATTACTTGTAATCTCCCTACGTTTGTACTTTCTAAACAGAAAACAAGCTTATTATTCGGTGGAATAAGTGGGGAAAAAACCGAACAATTAATAACGGCGTGTGATTACGTAATCAAACAGCGAACAGCTGGAGTGACCGGCGTGCGGTGCAAACATGTCAGCATGTCAGATCATTACTGGGATGTGGGGAAAAAGCAGAGGACACGATCAATCCGGCAGGATCCGGGACAAATTAAGCCCTAATAAGATTAAGATAAGATTCTTATTATATCTTATTATCTTATCAGAACCTTCCAGCCTGGCGATCTCCCTCCAACAGCTGCCACTTTATTGAAGTTCTTGTATTGAAATGACTGTTTCCTACAGCGCTTTACACTTTTTTTTCAACTTTCAACCGGCTTTCAACGCGAGCGACGGGAAGAAAATAGAAGCAGGGCGTGCGACAAAAGTCCAGCTCAAAACGACGCCGCGTCGCTCGCAACCAGTATAGACACACAGTACAATAAAAAATAAAGCAATGGAACTGTTTTTGACGCTGACTCTCGCTCGCGTCGCATGCAGTGTGTATATTTGCAATATACTGTGGACATCTGAATAAAAACCTCATAAATAGATTGAATCAAAGCGCTCTCCAGCTCTGCGTAGCCTTTTTCTCCTCAGATGATGCCGAGCACAGAATCTTCTGACGCTCATTTCTGAGCATTGCAGGAGACACATCTGCTGCAACGTGCAGGAAATGTGTTTGTGCGTCAAACCGCTGTGGAACAAGTCCTTAATCAATCTTTAAAAAATAATCCTTAATCTGTTGTTTCAGCGCCGCTATGGTTGCCATGGTTACCCGAACTGCAGCATACAGAGCCATTTTACGTAAACCCGACCAATAAAATATTAAAATCAAACTTCCCCTGGAGAGAATTGTCACAGGAATGCCTGTTAAATATCCAGAACTAAGTTCACTCGGTTGTAAATGCCAGCTTCCGGTGCACGAATATGAATAAACGGTTGTTTTTGGTTCGTTTTTTCCTTCCTGTTGACTAGGGATTTCATTTTTCTTATATGAAATAGAAAACGAAAATAAAAGCGTATTTTGAATCTTTGTTAAATCATATTAACACAGAAAAAGAAAAAATGCAGTGTATTCAATATTTGTTTTTTGTTTTAAAAGGAAAATCAAATAAACCAATCGTTTTTTGTTTTTTGATTCCCACTCATGACGGAAAAATCCAATGACCAAAAGATACACGGACCTTCAAAGTCACTTAAATCTCTTTTCTTCCCCGTTCTGATGCTGGTTTGAACTGCAGCAGATCACCTGGACCAAGTCTACATGCTAGGGCTGTTCGATTAATCGATTTTAAATCGTAATCGCGATTATGTAATTAGAACGATGTTAAAACGTGAAAATCGTAAAATCGATTTTTTTTTTTTTTTTTACCTTGTCTGCACACATATTAATGATTGATACCATATTAATGATTGATGGAAATACCTCTCAATACCTGCAACAAGTGCCCCATGGGAGAGGCTCTTTAGTGTAGGAGCGGGCGTTGGAACATCCACCGGGTAGACCGGCTCGTGCTCCTTGCAAAAAACTTGCAAATGTGAACAGCAAATGTAATGACTGACATTACACACCTCTACCTCCTTCATGGGTTGCATTATTATTTAGCATGCAAAGACCCAGTTTAGTTTAATTAGAAAATGTCTTGTTTTATGTAATTGGAAATATAACTTACTGTATGTTTGCAAGTGCTGATTTGCTGATTTTTTTTCAGAGATAAAACTTTATATTTTATTATATTTTTAAAAACTTTTTTTCAACTTATTTTACAGAGTTTTGCACTTTATTCATTCATTTTAGGTTTAATAAGAGCAAAGTTTGCACTTAAAGCCCAATGGGGCAAATGTTCAATAAAAAAACAGCATATTTGAAATCATTTCTTTGCCTTTTGTCAATTCACAAAATAATCGTAATTGTAATCGAAAATCGGATTTTGAGAGAAAAAAATCGAGATTTTATTTTTGGGCAAAATCGAACAGCCCTACAACATGCCTATATACATTTCGGTACAAAATGCAGCTGCTCGTCTGATCACTGCCTCAAGAAAATTTGAACGTCGTCTCTTCACTGGCTTCCTGTTCAATATCGCATTGATTTTAAAATTCCATTGCTGACTTTTAAGGCCTAATTAACCAAGCCCCTAGTTATTTTAAAGAACTTTGAACCCCCTACCTGCCAGGGCCTCCTTCAGATCAGCAAGGCCTTCTGATCATTCCTGGGGCCCTCAAACTTTGGAACTCTTTACCTGCTGAGATCAGGTCAGCTAAATCCCCCACTGCCTTTAAATCTTTACTAAAAACATTCCTCTTTAGAAAAGCTTTTATTGTGGTGGGAATATTGGTATTCATTTTACACTTGGTTAGTGCTGTCTTATGTTCTTATCCACTATGCACTGTATTTTCATCTTGATGCATTTCATTGTTCTTGGGAAGCACTTTGTAACTTTGTTAAGAAAGGTGCTATATAAATAAAGTGGCTGATTAGAAATCTGCGTTAGCGAGAAGTTGGACGGGTGTACCTAATAAAGTGGCTGGTGAGTGTATTTTAACAGTTAAGTAGCACTTGTGTGTAGGGTTGGGCAAAAATATCGATATGGCAATATATCGCAATACTTTTCCAGCTGATTCAATATCGATATAAAAAATTTGAATATCGATTTTTTTTTTTTTTTTAATATTTTTTATCCCCGATCTTTTTCCCATTATATCACCCAGTGCTCCTACCTAAGTGACAGTCCTGGGCATTGCCACTCTCTACCAACCCTGGGAGGGCCCTGCACTGAGCTCAGGTTTTATTTCACGTTTTATTTCATTTTATAATTTATTTTTTATATAAACACAATTGCCTGTCCTTAAAAAATGAAAAATAATGGACTGAGGTTTATTTATTTATGGATTTATATCTATACTGAATGATCACTGTGCCTGTCCTTGGTTTTAGTTCCATCTTTCTTGTGTTTATTATCATTTGCCACATAATTAAAGCAACCTCATACTAAATTTAATGTTAATTTCATATGATGTAAATAATATGAAAAACATATACAAATAAGTTGTAACTTTAGCTTGTATAGTTATAATAAAACATTGTTTTGACTCAGTTTGTCCCATGAATTGTCACTATAATCTGATGAACGTGCAACTCGGATTTTAAGATCCATCACTATCATCTGATGTACATATACACAACTTGGATTTTAAGATGTGTAATGCATTTTTACATTTTTCGGTGAACTATGTAGAATATAATAATCGGGATATCGCATAATCGGGATATCGCAATGTGTATCGTATCGTGGCTCAAGTATCGTGATGCGTATCGTATCGTGAGGTCCTTCCCGATACCCACCCCTACTTGTGTGTGTAGGAAATATCTGATTAGGATTTTTCCACAAAATCTTAAGACAACTCATCCCGCATTTTACATATTTTATTGAACATTTAAATTCAAAAAATGAACAAGACAGCAGTTAAGCTGAGTAAACTTTCCATGCCAAAATTATAATATGAACTCACTAACAGCTCAGCACTTCAGTCCATAACAGAAATAATGAAATAGAGGAAAAAAATATCATTACTGTATGCTTCAATTTCAAACAGAGTCTGTACATCAGACTGTTTACTTACACGGAGACACTTAGGTGGTTTTTTTGTGGGGCATTTCCATATTTGAGTTACTGACAACCAAACAGCTGACAGAGGACACCAACACACACACACACACACACACACACACACACACACACACACACACACACACACACACACACACACACACACACACACACACACACACACACACACACACACACACACACACACACACACACACACACACACACACACACACACACACACACACACACACACACACACACACACACACACACACACACACACCCCTTGATCTCCAGTGTTTACACACTCACACACCAGTACAGACAAACACTCAGATTACTTTAGACTCCATGATGGACCAGAGACGAGGCACGACGGGACTTGGCAGTGAGACATGGAACGTTTCAGTCATCAACTTCTGACTGTGAAGCTCTTGAGCCGTTTAGCCTTCGCTGTCCTGAGAGAGAGATGAACAAGAGAAGCTCAGTAAACCTTCTTCCTCGTATGCAGGTCAGCACGAGTTTGGTGATGACACCTTCCTTTGTATCAGGGTGTGATGAAGCAGGGAAACATGTGAAACATGCAGGACTGCGGCCCTCGAGGAACCAGGGCTGCCCACCCCTGCGCTAGTGACTCCCCTCATTTATACACTTTTTATTTATGGACTCCAATTTACGACGTAAAGTGGAGTCCATAAATAAAGTATTAGGGCCAAACTAAGACAAAAAAAATAAAATTGGAATAAATAAAACTTGAATAAAGTCATAATATAATGAAAATAAAGTCGTAAAATTACGATAATAAAATCATAATGTTGCGAGAATAAAGTCGTAATATTACGAGAATAAAGTTGTAATATTATTAGAATATAATTTATGAGAACTCTAACAGAAAGAGCATCTTCTCTCCGTGTTAAAATGAGGAATATTGAGCATCTTGTGAAGTTCTATTTATATATTTATAATATATTTAATATTACGACTTTATTCTCGTAATATTACGACCTTATTCTCGTAATATTACGACTTTATTCTATTACGACTTTATTCTCAAAATATTACAACTTTATTCTCGTAATATTATGACTTTATTCTCGTAATTTTACGACTTTATTCTCGTAATTTTACGACTTTATTCTATTACGACTTTATTCTCAAAATATTACAACTTTATTCTCGTAATATTATGACCTTATTCTCGTAATATTACGACTTTATTCTATTACGACTTTATTCTCAAAATATTACAACTTTATTCTCGTAATATTATGACTTTATTCTCGTAATTTTACGACTTTATTCTCGTAATTTTACGACTTTATTCTATTACGACTTTATTCTCAAAATATTACAACTTTATTCTCGTAATATTATGACTTTATTCTCGTAATATTATGACTTTATTCTCGTAATTTTACGACTTTATTCTCGTAATTATACGACTTTATTCTCATATTATTATGACTTTATTCTCGTAATTTTCTTTTTTTTTTTTGTCTTAGTTTGGCCCTAATACTCCGTCGTACCAATTTGCCCTCAGCAGGATTATGCATCAGACATCCGTTGTTTGGTTAACTGCTATACACACTGGCTGTGCAATAAAAATTATATTTCAACAATTTCACACTGAGGGAAGCTGCCAAAAGGTGATGTAAAATAATACTGCATACATGTCATATTTGGGCAGCTCGTTTTAAACCTGTGTATGGCAGGGGTCGGAAACCCAAAATGTTAAAAGAGCCATATTGGACCAAAAACACAAAAAACAAATAAGTCTGGAGACGCAAAAAAGGAAAAGTCTTGTATGTATAAGCCTTAGAATGAAGGCAACACATCGTAATGTCGTAATGTCCAGAAAAAAGTAGAAATTTCGAGAAAAAAGTCGAAATGTCAAGATTAATGTTGAAGTACAATCTTGAGAAAAAAAGTTTAAATGTCGAGAAAAAAGTAGAAATGTCGAGATTGATGTTGAAGTACAATCTTGAGAAAAAAAGTTTAAATGTCGAGAAAAAAGTCGAAATGTCGAGATTGATGTTGAAGTACAATCTTGAGAAAAAAGTCGAAATGTCGAGAAAAAAGTCGAAATTTCGAGAAAAAAAGTTGAAATGTCGAGATTAATGTTGAAGTACAATCTTCAGAAAAAAGTTCAGAAAAAAGTCGAAATGTCGAGAAAAAAGTCAAAATTTCGTGAAAAAAGTCGAAATGTCAAGATTAAAAAGGACAGGAAAAAAGAAAAAAAGAGAAAGGAAAAAAGAAAAAAGAAAACAAGGAAAAAAGAAAAAAAGGAAAAAAGGAAAAAAAGGTCAAACATTTTTTTAAAAGCTCCAAGGAGCCACTAGGGCGGCGCTAAAGAGCCGCATGCGGCTCTAGAGCCGCGGGTTGCCGACCCCCGGTGTATGGTGTATGGTGTATTTTTCCCTTGTAACATGCTAAATATTATATATATATATATATTTTTTTAAAACATGTTTATTTATGTTCAAATTTAAAAATTATACACAAGATCTTCCTTCTTCTTTTCATAATTTCTTTTGTGTTAATTCCGATATTCATTCTTATGTCACAAGGCACAAAGATGATTTTAATTTACCGTTTTGTAGAACATGGAAACATCAATCTTTCATCACTTTCAGAGGCCCCAACTTGTGGAATTCACTCAATAAATCTCTTAAATCCTCACCATCCTTGCCAATATTCAAAAAAACATTTAAAGAACTTTCTTATTGTTTCATCTTTGTAATGTTCATTATTTGATCCGAGTTACATTTTCTTGTGTTTTTGTTTTTTTTATTTTACTCTCCCTTGTGTATATTCTGTTCATATATGGAAAGGATTCTATATAAGCCACCAGGCTTCTTCCTTTCCTTGCATGTTATTTCATTGTTGTTCATTTTCAAAACATTTGAATAAGATTAGATTTGATATGAGGTGGCTAACTGCACCCATCATAGAAAGCATGCTTGACCTTTAGTGGGTAGCAAAGCAGCAGGAAGGAGTGTGTGTACGTCTCTCACCTCTGTAACCTCACGGTCAGAATCCGCTGATGACTTTGCAGCGTCCACTACCACTGGTTCTTCGTCACACTGGGGAACAACACATTTTATTTCAATCCCATTTTGCATATTATACACAGCCATATCAGTATTTCATTTATTATTTGCACAACTATTGTGACATGAAAATGCCCATGTGTAATCATTGCATCAGGGATGCTCCCTCATGAATCAGCTGGTTGTATCTTTTTCTTCCCTCCACCTCCCCCAGACTGATCTATGATCTGCTTTGTTAGATTCTCAGTCATTGAGATTTTGGCAATCCTAATAAATGTTCTATTTGATTAACTGTAAGTGATTCTGAAGGGAGGGATAAAAGTGTTCTCCTCTTCCACATGGCACCTCCTTTAATGATCATTCCTCTCAATTCTACCTTTATAATATTTGATCATGACTAGCCAATAGGTGAAGTGGTGAAACAACCAGATGAGGATAAATCAAGGCTAAGCATGTCCTCAACTGTTGGATTAAAAATAAAAGAATTAGGTGTTGGGCCACAGCCCCGTGTTGGACATGGAAATACTTAATTTCAATTCTGAGACCTAACTCTGATCCCAGCCTCAATTTCTTAACATTGACCGGATGGTTTGAATTAGGGCTGTTCGATTTTGCCCAAAAATAAAATCTCAATTTTTTTCTCTCAAAATCCGATTTTCGATTACGATTACGATTATTTTGTGAATTGACAAAAGGCAAAGAAATGATTTCAAATATGCTGTTTTTTTATTGAACATTTGCCCCATTGGGCTTTAAGTGCAAACTTTGCTCTTATTAAACCAAAAATGAATGAATAAAGTGCAAAACTCTGTAAAATAAGTTGAAAAAAAGTTTTTAAAAAATATAATAAAATATAAAGTTTTATCTCTGAAAAAAAAATCAGCAAATCAGCACTTGCAAATATACAGTAAGTTATATTTCCAATTAAATAAAACAAGACATTTTCTAATTAAACTAAACTGGGTCTTTGCATGCTAAATAATAATGCAACCCATGAAGGAGGTAGAGGTGTGTAATGTCAGTCATTACATTTGCTATTCACATTTGCAAGTTTTTTGCAAGGAACACGAGCCGGTCTACGGCATCTGGCGTGAGGGATGCCCGGTGGCATGTTACCACGCCCCCTCCTACACTAAAGAGCCTCTCCGATGGGGCACTTGTCGCAGGTATTGAGAGGTATTTCCATCAATCATTAATATGGTATCAATCATTAATATGTGTGCAGACAAGGTAAAAAAAAAATTTAAAAAAAGTGAAAAATCGATTTTACGATTTTCACGTTTTAACATCGTTCTAATTACATAATCGTGATTACGATTTAAAAATCGATGAATCGAACAGCCCTAGTTTGAAACAAAGGAACCTCCACAATGACTCAAAGCCCCAGCAGGCTTCGCATCTATGGCTCTTCGGTGATCAGGAATAGCCCCCTCATTGGGCATAGACCCCAATCGCAGGAGGGGCTGCTGCCGATTTATGGCAGCCCAAGCTCGGCTATAAAGAGCCGAGTATGATTTATCCAGTATGATTTATCCAGGCGAGGATTAAGACAACAGTTAAAGTCACCTGCAATCACAGAAGATTCCACAATCCAGTCTGAAAACGGGGAAATACTTTAGTGTGGAAATCAGGAGGTGGGGCATAAACATTTAAGTAAGAAACATTGTCACCATATAGTGTTCCTGTGATCATAACGTCCCAGTTTATCACTCTTAACCTTCACTTCAGTAAATGGAAGGGCTTTATGGATTAGAATCTCCACGCCTCTGCTCCCTAATGTAAAGGAAGAATAAAACATCTGGCCAACCCAGTCTCTTTTTAATTTTAGATTTTCCTCATTACTTACTGTAGGTGGGACTCTTGAATAAAAGCTATGTGAACCTTCTCCCTCTTCAAAAAATTAAGAATTTTCTTCCGTTTGATAGGGCTGTGGATCCCGTCCACATTCCTTGAGCAGAGTTTAAGTTCATTTTTTTCTGAGGCAAACCCTTAAAAAAACAGTCAGTTTTAATACAAAGCCTCGTGTCAAATGTCACACAGGTTCCTTTATTAACAGAGGTCTGCACAATATCAAAATGTATAAAACAAATGAAATAAAAATGAACTGCATATATAGAATAAAAATGCTTCTTGAATAAAATAAAACAAATATCCCTTTCCTGCATAACAATTAAATTAAAATACACTGTGCAATTAATACAATGTAGACAGTAACAGGCAGACTTTTCCACTGAGGTTGACAGTTGTGCAAATCTCAAATAAAACATTCAAGTCAATTTGTCACAAAATTATGGAAATGTTTTTGTGCCAAAATTAAATAAATAAATACATCATTAATTAATTAAATTGGGAATGAAATATATCATTAATTAACTAAATGTGTCATTAATTAAAATTAGAATGAAATATGTCATTAATTAAAATACAATTCATTTTAAGTAAAAATATATATTTATTATTTCAGCATTTAATTAATTAATGACACATTTAATTAATGATTTTGTGTTGCTGAATCATGAAATGTAAATGTAAAACTGTCAGTTTTTACATTGACACATTTAATTAATTAATGAATGATATATTGAATTCCCATTTTAATTAATGAATGATGTATTTATTTAATTTTGGCACAAAAAATCCTCCATACAAAATAAGCTATATCAAAATCATAAAAAAAAAAATAATAATTTTAAATCGATATAAACGATATTGTCTCGTACCATATCACGTTTGAAAATATATCGATATATATTAAAATTTCGATATATCGCCCAGCCCTAGCGACGTCCACTGTGAAGTCGGGGAAAATGCGCACCGGGTGGCTGCGGAAGCTCAGGGGAGCTCTCTCCCTTGCAAGCCGGAGGATCCGTTGTTTAGTCTGGAAGTGATGGACCTTGACAATCACCGGGCGTGCAGGAGCTCCTGGTTCGGGCTTGGGAGCCAAGGAGCGGTGGACTATATCTAGCAATGGGGAGCCTCCACTGCCCTCAATGCCCAGTTCAACGAAGAAGTCAGTCATAAATGAGGTTGCTTGTGGACCCTCCGCATTTTCCTCAATCCCAAAAACTCTCAGGTTTTGGCGTCTGCTTCTGGACTAAGATCCTCAGTTTTAGCCACAAGCATCAGATTGCTTTTGCTCAGAGTCTCATATTTAGCCTCGATTTCAACAACTCTACTATCGATGGTGGTCTGAAGGATACCTATGGACGAAAGAGGTTCATTTCTAAAAGGACTCGATGAGCTTGACCACGGAGGAGAGGGAGGGCTCCTCTTCCTCCCCAACGGCGTCGCCATGTTGTAGCCGCGGATTAGCATTAGCCTTGTCCATGATCAGTGCTGGGCGGCTTTTATCCGCTCGTTCCTGACGCGAACCGCCTTTTCCTTCATTTTATAGACCTTCTGATTAAAGTACATATACTATTATTGATTGTTTTTGTTTTTTTTACGGTAATTGATACCCCAACTTCTCTGAAATGTTAGCATATATCAAATGTGTTTTGTGTATTGTTTGACTGCATTGTAATGCTAGTACACTTATTACATTGTAAAAATGTTATTGTAGTCTTAACTGACTAAACCTACTCACAGGTGTGACAGTATCACTTTTGACACAGTCTCAGAGTCAGACCCAGACAATTATTAATAACTCTAATCAGGGCAGCTGACAGTCCTGCCGGGGCCCGGGACAAAATATAAGGCCCCGTTTACACGGGGCAAAAACGGAGGCGTTTTCATGCGTTTTGGCCGTTCGTTTACATGTAAACGGAGCTCAAAGCCCCCAAAAACGATCATTTCTGAAAACTCCGGCCAAAGTGGAGATTTTCAAAAACTCAGTTTTCACGTTTGCGTCTAAACAGAGGAAAACTGAGATTTAAGCTTCAGAACGTCACATTATGCAACAGAAAC
Organism: Cololabis saira; assembly: GCF_033807715.1. Lineage (NCBI taxonomy): Eukaryota > Metazoa > Chordata > Actinopteri > Beloniformes > Belonidae > Cololabis > Cololabis saira. The sequence goes on along the minus strand of NC_084597.1, from coordinate 6,917,822 downwards.
GTCACCAGCGTCATGTGTGCGACCTGTGTTTACAATTAGTTTGGCCACCGTCAATATTTTCTTGTATTTTACCTATTTTATATTCTAAAGTCACACTTAAAAGTAACTCCCCCCCCGTCCAGCCTCCTGCTCATTCAAGCCTGTGAGCGCGTCAGCCAGCAGCATGAAGCCTGAATTATGGTTCCGCGTTAAATCGACGGCGTAGGGTACGCGGCGACGCGCATCGTACATGCGCGTCGCCGCGTACCCTACGCCGTAGGCTCTGCGTTGGTGTAACGCGGAACCATAAATCAGCCTTAACTGGAAGTTACACACGTGTCATTTGTTGATGTTTTTCCAGGATTCTGATTGGCTGGCATGACGTTAACAGCGTTTTCATGCGGGTCCGTGTAAACGAGGATTTTTTTGAAAACGTAGAGGGGAAAATATCCGTTTTTGTAAATACCCGGCTACGTGTAAACGTGGCCTAAGATTGGCCCCCCTGCGCACGGATTACTCCTTCTCCTCTTCCTCTCCTCTCCCTCTGCTCTTCAGGTTTTCATACAAGCTAACGGACGTTAACATTAGAGATAGTCAGTTAGGTTAAGTTACAAGGTTGGTAAACGTTGGCTGCTGTTTCTTACCTTGCTCTACGCTGACTTTATTAATTCCAGCTTCACTGTCACCCCCTTTTTAAAATATTTGTGTAGAGAATCTATGAGGCCTCTATTTTCTTCTTCTCTTCTTCTCTTTTCTCTTCTTTTCTGAGCACCGGACTTGTGCTGACCGGACATTTTCACCATTCTAATGGTTGAATTAAATGATAACATCAAATTTTGATCAGGGGCCAAACCATTTTTGTGTTGGGGGTTCTTGACCACAAGGACAATTAGGAAGAAAACAAATAACAAGCTTTTATGTAACTCAAATACTACTACATTTTTTCCACAAATAGGCATATTTTGAAACATTTTGAAAAATGATTCCATAATTTAATGAGAATTAAAAAAAAAAAAAAAAAAAAAAAAAAAAAAAAAAATTCTCTTCTTCAGTTCTGATTTAATAAATAAAAATCTTAACATTTCAAATAATGTGTGACCAACTTCTAGGTAAGGTTTATTTGTGCAGCACATTTCAGCAACAAGGCAATTCAAGCTGCTTTACATAACAAAAATATGAAAAGTGAAGAGAAGAACAAAGTTTTATTCATCTAAAATGTTCAAATGTAGCCTTTGCACACATGAAACAGACAACGCTGTGTGTGAAATGCTGTTATGGCATTAACAAGACTATTTACAAAAAATAAAAATGGAAAGAAAACCACCTAAGCGGGTCCTCTGGGCCTGATCGTATACGTTCATATAAGAGGAGCCAATATTGAATATAAGAACTCACTGAGGGGAGGAAAGGAAAACCCATTTTTCATGTTTGACTTGTGTCTCAATAGGAAATTGTCTGCTACAGTAAACTGCCATCGCAACCTCGTCTCCTCCAGACAAATGAAGGCCAGACTGACAGATGAATGCAGGAAAAGCTAACCGTATGCAGCAGCTCTCGTTTCAAAGAAGATGGCAGAAATGAGAAGTGATGACAAATGCCTCAAGGTCAGAACGCCATTTTGACACGGTAAAGAGTTGTAGCCTGAAGTTACTACACAATATGGAGGGAAATGGCGGTAAAATCTGAGCATATCCACTGTACTGATACAACCAGGGAAATAAAGCATATATATACATATATATATATATATATATATATATATATATTTTAATAAATAAAGAATACACCCAGGGCTTTATCATTTAAATGGCATACAAACCCCTTGGTTTTTAAGGCCACGTTTACATGTAGCCGGGTATTTACAAAAACGGATATTTTCCCCTCTACGTTTTCAAAAATATCCTCGTTTACACGGACCCGCATGAAAACGCTGTTAACGTCATGCCAGCCAATCAGAATCCTGGAAAAAACATCAACAAATGACACGTGTAACTTCCAGTTAAGGCTGATTTATGGTTCCGCGTTACACCAACGCAGAGCCTACGGCGTAGGGTACGCGGCGACGCACACCGTACGGCGCGCATCGCCGCGTACCCTACGCCGTAGGCTCTGCGTCGATTTAACGCAGGACCATAATTCAGGCTTTACTTCCAAGACGGAACGAGTCTGTCGTTTGGAGTGACAGAGAAGTGGATTTACTTTTAAGTGTGACTTTAGAATATAAAACAGGTAAAATACAAGAAAATATTCTGGTGCATAATGTGACGTTCTGAAGCTTAAATCTCTGTTTTCCTCAGTTTTCCTCCGTTTTGACGCAAACTTGAAAACAGAGTTTTTGAAAATCTCCAGTTTTCAGAAATTATTGTTTTTGGGGGCTTTGAGCTGCGTTTTCGTGTAAACGAACGGCCAAAACGCATGAAAACGCCTCCGTTTTTGCTCCGTGTAAATGGGGCCTAAATAAACTGCTCCTTTATAAAGAGTGTTTTCATGGTCAGGACAGGAAAGGTGAAGCCAGGTACCCAAACAAAAATATGTGTGCAGAATTTCAAATAACCATGCTGATGAAATGGCTGTCTGAAGGAAAATCAAGACTCGATTTTCTGAGGAGCAGAAAATCATTTGTATTGAATGTCAAACAAAAAGTGTCAATTTTGTTACTTGAGGCGCCTCCCACTGCTGCCCCTCCCACTCACACCTGTCATATTGAGTGAAACAGAAATTCTGCATTAGGAATTCTTGCAACCTTTAAATAAAAAAAATCTTTGGTGATTGAAAAAAAAAAACCTGAACAATTTCTTAAGTGGTTTAAATGGTAAATAGCTTTCCAGCTGTACTCCTACAGTCCCAAAGCGCTTTACACTGTGTAGACATTCTCACACACACACACACACACACACACACACACACACACAGGTTGTCTTTGGAGCTGCCACACAACGGCACTCGCCTGACAACCAGGAGCAACCGGGGGATTCAGTGTCTTCCTCAAGGACACTTTGGTGAACACAGGAGGAACTAGGGCTTGAACCAGTGACCTTCAGGTTCATGGGCAAACGTTCTACCAACTGAGCCACCTACTCCTACAGTAACCCCCCCATTCTCAGGTTTATATGTTCTTAGTCGTGCGTGTGAATGGAGGACTGTTTGTACGATGTTCTACTCCACATTGGTGGCTCTGACCGCCGGCGTCGGCTGTCGGGGTGGCCCCGTCTCTCCGGGCAGGCTCGCCTCTCGCCGGGTGGGGGTTGTGGGCCTGGAGGGCATGGACCTCGTAAATGTGTGTGTGTAAAGTTTTCACTTTACACTAGGGGTGTAACAATATATCGTGCCACGAAATTTCGCGATACAAAAACGCCACGAAACGTGTCGTGGAGGTGACAAGGTGTATCGCGATATTGGGTTATTAATATTAATCTATTGTGTTGACTGGTAACGCACATCCGACTGCGCCTCAACCCGCGGACCAAAATCTTCCTCCGCTCAGAAGAAAGTAGTACCGTTTTGCGGTCCCCATCACGGGACTCTAGCAGGGTTTTGAGCTCTGAACTTTTAAGTCTTACCTTATTAAATTAAAAATTTTTCGGGTCGTGAGTAGGATAAACACGGGACAACTTCTTCCGAGTTGGAGTGTACTTTAATGTCCGCTCAAAAGCGTAGGATTTTAGAACATCAACACAACACCTAGTGCTGTATCACTCCGCCCAATCTAAAACATACAGTATTAACAACTACAGATAAACTGACTAGCGGCATTATAGTCCCTGATTTACATCAGAATATAAAGAATATATTTATAAAATAATGAACCCTGAATTACCAAAATAACCTTCTTAACAAAAATAAATCTCCTCTTACACTTATAAGGTGAGCATGAATCAATCTTTTTTATGATTTAAAATTGTATGTATTTATTTACTTTTATTTAATTTTAGTTGTTCAATTTCTGGAAAAGAAAAAAGTCAAATCATACATGAGAGAAACAATTCAGTTTGTGGCAAAATATTTGTACTTGTATGAAACTGAAGATCATAATGCAAACCTGACATTTACTTTTAGTTCAGTTTGTGGAAAAAAGTTGGCCTGGCTTTCTCTTTAAAACTTAAACAGTTATAAAGCATTACAAACTGTAACAATAGGGCAAATGCACAGCATTGTTTTGTATTTTGTGTCTTTCAAACAAATACCATTTTTTCCAGTCATATGTTCCTCATTCAAGGTTGTTAAAAAAATACTGCTATAATATCGTATCATATCGTGACCTCAATATCGTGTATCGTACCGTATCATGAGATTAGTGTATCGTTACACCCCTACTTTACACACACACACATTTACAGACATACACACCTGCTCACTCACCTACATAATCGAAGTAGCCTAGTCCTGATTTAGTTTTAGAGACCTGAGGGGTATTCCAGGAAACAGGTTCAACAAATTCCGAGTTTAAACCTGAACTCCGAGTTGACTTATCCTGAGATAGGAAAGTCGGAGTTTTCGGTTCCAGAACAGCTGATATGAGTTAGTTCAATCAACTCTGAGTTTGTTAAGCTCGAGCTAAGCGCGTGCGTGAGGGATATAAAAAGCCATCATCAGTAGAGCCCTGATACAAGGATTCACCATGGCAACCGGCGACAACAAAAGAGCAACATTCTTTTTCTTTTTTAAACTTTATTTAACATTTCAATTTACAAAATCCCACATTTGTTTGCATCTGAAGATCCACATACTTCACGCCACTGGAGTTAGAAGTGTTAATACGTGCGTATGGCGAGTATGAGAGCATATTTCCGGAAAAAAAAAAACACGAAACACGAGGAGAGAATTGGCGTGGGAGAAAGTTGCTGCAGTCAATGTGTAAGTTTGAATGCAGTATTCATTTAACATTTAAGCACACTGTCTTATAATATTACAGATGAAAACAGTGGAATGGTATTGAATGAAATTTTATTGTCATTTAGATCAGAGGCAGCCGCCACACCTCGGCTTCAGGGGAAAATGTAAATGTTTTTTTTTTATACATTTCATATCTTATAATGTGATGTCCCAGCGTCCCTGACGACAGTGGTCGCTATTTATCTCGTTTTTAGCGCTCTGCAGTGTTACTAACTTACAAAAATGAAAATGAAGCAGACAACCACGCAATTTAAAAAAAAAAGAAAGAAGGCAAGTGATGGGTCCAATGTTGCCCCAGCAGCAGAAAATATTAACGAGGCTGTTAGCCACTGATGGATTAATTATTCAAGTTCATTTTAAGGTAAGGATGTTCCTATGATATTGTTGCACTGACATAGTGAATAAAATACGTTGCGTTTGTCAGATACGCCTTTTCTGCTCTCTCTGCCGCTTACTGTCCGTGGTGCAGAAAACAGATGTGTATTGTGTAAAGGCCCATTGGCTGAATTGACGCCACCGAGGGAGGAGACGGAGAGAAACTCAGGCTTTATTGAAGTAAACATGCTAGCGAGCAGGTTAGGTTCAGAGGCTCAGTTGCCATAGTAACTGACTCAGAGTTTGAGTTAACTCGCTTTCTGGAACTGAAAACTCTGGATTTCCCTCATCTCAGGCTTAACAAACAAAGGATTTTCACTAGTGATGCACCGATTGTTCGGTAACCGAAATTGTTCGGCCGAAAATGGCAAAAAAACACTTTCGGTGCTCGGTGGAATAAGTGGGAAAAAAAGAACAATTAATAACGGCGTTGTAAAATAAGGAAATAGACTGGCCGCTCCGTAACTGTTGCGCACCACATAAATCGTTGGCCAACCAAAAACTAACCACATAAGAATTTTACCAACATTCACCAGCAGGTGGAACCAAAACAACATAAATCAATCTATTACAGGTGCGTTTAGATGAGGAAATCAAACGTGGAAGAGCGTGGAGTGAAGTGGTGCAAACATGTCAGCAGTGTGGAAGTATTTTAGAGTGGCAAAGAATAAAACAAAAATGGCTGTTTGCGATGAATGTTCTGCTCAAATATCTAGAGGGGGCACATCTGCAAAGTCTTTCAGCTACAAGTTTGATTTATCATTTGAAATGATAAAAAACCCTGAGCGCTTTAATGCATTTTTATTGTTTTAAGGCCTATGTTACAATGTTCAGTCAGTTAAGCCTAACGTAAGCTCAAAGATGGCCAAAAAATGTATTTTGCTAATTTATTTATTTTAAGTTATTGTTCTTTGCTGCTATAATGTCTGCTGGAATATTTAAGAAATCCTGGGAAATTAAAAAAATGTTCAGTTTTTTATGTTCAACAAATGTTTTCTACCTTGTAATTTTGTAAATGATTTTTTTCTTTTAAAAGCATGCCTAAATCAAATTTATTTGATTTATGCAAAGGTGAAAAAATTGGCAAAATAAATGAAAAACTGCGAAGAACCATGTTCGGTATTGTTGTATTGTATTCGGCCAAGTGTTTATTATTATTTTCGGTTTCGGTTTCGGCCACAAATTTTCCTTTCGGTGCATCACTAATAGTAACTGACTCTTTCTGGAACTGAAAACTCCGGATTTCCCTCATCTCAGGCTTAACAAACACATGGTTTTCACTAAACCCGCTTCCTGGAATCCCCCTCTGGAATGGTTGCTGTTTGTGTCTGTGCCTGTGCCCATTTCTGTTTGTTTGTTTTTATCTCGTGGAGATTCCAAATTTTCAGTCCCCCACCTCAGTCTTTAAAAAAAAAAAAAAAAGACTGGTTCACGGGAAAAACCAAAGAAGAAAAAGGGGATTGTTTCGTACTTGCTTAGATGGATCCTTTTTTACCAATCCGGTTGCAGCGACGATATTGCCGGCGCCCTCCACGGTTTTCTGGGCCACAGTGGTAACCCCGGTAACCACCGCTCCACCCACCTGAGACACTCCAGACACAGTTTTACCTGCGACTGTAGGGAGAAAGGGAGGAGAGAGGATAATTAAGGAGGCCTCAGTACCGGTGAGGATTACAAGCATAAACATGATACAGATCTCTCCACCCTGGATTCAAGAGACTTCACTCTTGGATAGGGTTGCCACCTTTCAGATATAGAAATAAGGGACGCCCTGATTTCAGCAGCGCAGGAGCCAAAAAAAAAGCCCTAAAACTTCTAAACTGAATAAAAATGTGTTTATTTTATATGAAAAAACAAAATGCTTTGATTTAAAGTTTAAAGTGCTTTAATAGCATTGAACTTGCATGACTGTACAGACAGACAACCATACTAGCAACTGAAATATCCTCCTATGCTGTGTATATGTAGAATATAACCTACAGGTGAAGAATATGGTGTAAAAGTTAATTTATTTCAATAATTCAACTAGAATATGGTGTAAAAGTTAATTTATTTCAACAATTCAACTAGAATATGGTGTAAAAGTTAACTTATTTCAATAATTCAACTAGAATATGGTGTAAAAGTTAATTTATTTCAATAATTCAACTAGAATATGGTGTAAAAGTTAATTTATTTCAATAATTCAACTAGAATATGGTGTAAAAGTTAATTTATTTCAACAATTCAACTAGAATATGGTGTAAAAGTTAACTTATTTCAATAATTCAACTAGAATATGGTGTAAAAGTTAATTTATTTCAATAATTCAACTAGAATATGGTGTAAAAGTTAATTTATTTCAATAATTCAACTAGAATATGGTGTAAAAATTAATGAAAATACGGGACAAATCGCGTCCCGTATTAGTTCAATACGGGACGCAACATTTTTTTCTCAAATAAAGGACAATTCCGTATTTTACGGGACGGGTGGCAACCCTACTCTTGGAGTAATTTTTGAGACAAGCGCTGCTTTAACTTTCTTCCGGACATAAACTGCTGCTTTTAAAGTCTAAAACAAAGCACTTGCAACCATTTAATTCATTAATGATTACTTCTGCTGCTGCAAAACCCCCACAAACAATACTTTAAATAAAAAAAAAGGATGTATTCTATTCTGTTGCTTCAACTGCTATTCATGGAAGCTTTTCTTGCAACCATTCAGGTAACGTAGAAAACAGCTCTTGCATTTTAATGCTGCTCTTCTAAAACCAAGACAGGGTAAAGATGTCATTTATTGATGTGTGAATAACAAAACTGGATTTCTAAAGGTAGGATTTCCATACAAGTGTTGACACTGATATTTAGAGATAAAACAGTCGTGAGATCAGACACATGATCAGTTCGCAGAGGTCTGCAGTGCCGCTTTGAAACTTGAACCAGTCACACATTTTCAACACAAACCAGCCAAGAAAAGCAACAAGTGTTCCTGGGTGGAGCTACTGATAAATGCATCCACACCAGGTTGAAAACCGGACTTGTATAATAATTTGTTTTATAATCAATGTCATATTCAAAGCGAGAACTGATTCACTTCAAGGCAATTTACAGAAAATGTTTTGTGACAGGGAGGGGGGTTATAATTTAAGAGGAAAATTTAATTTAAAAAAAACAATGTGTTCATTCTAAAAGGAAAAGCATGTGTATCTCAGTTGTTGGAGTGGATCTATGGAATGGGTTGGGTGATGGGTTGAAGCAATGTACAAATATAAATCAATAAAAAAAAAACAGTACAAAAAGGAAGTTGTGGGAAGTTATTTGATTGAGGAGTTATGTTAAGGAAAGATTGTGTTTGTTAGCTGGTTAGGTGCAAAGGCTCAACCAATGGGAAAATCTGTAGCCTAATAGGTAAATTAGCAGCTATTTATTATTAATATGTATGTTTAATTTATAATAGAGGTAACAAAGGGGCAGGGTTAAATAGGTTTGACTTCTACCTGCTCCTTTTCGGACACTGTTTTTTTTTTCCCTGTTTGTATTACATTTTTGTTGTTGTTGCTTTTTTTCTGTATGTTCTGAATTTGTTTTAAAATTTTATATTTTTTTGTCCTTATGTGTTCAAAATAAACAATTCAAATCAATCAATGTCCTTCCTTTACAGGACTGGATAGCATAAAACATAAAATAATCCCATCAGGTGGACCAATTTGCTCCACATGCAAGTGACAACAGGTGGTAGCTGATCAGGGGCCTGTACTACGAAGCAAGTTCAACATACCAGGATATCTTTTCCTTATCCAGATTCACTAACCCGGACAATTGCAATCACGCTAAGCGGTCACACGACGGCGGTTATCAACTCGGTATATCAACCCAGGTTTCTCCAATCTGGATATGAGCGCGTGCACATAAAAGGGGCGGTGTTTTTAGCGCATGACCAATCGCAAGCATGGAGAAGTCCGCTGTCAGAGCCGCTTATTTCAGTAGCGAAGAGCAAAGGATAAATTACACTGTGATTTAACTTAATATTTAGACTTGAAATTAAAAGTTCATGTCGTGTTCAAATTAAACGAGGTCTGACATTTCATCCTCTCTCAAATGACTCATACCTTGTTTCTACAGTATATTTACAGTAAAAAAGGTTATTTGGTTAAAAGGTTTATTTGCAAAAGTAGTTTTCTTAGAAATACGGAGTGAGGGTATCTACAGCAAAGACAAACGCACTCGCATATCTCTCTGTCAGGAGAAAAGAAATGATAAAGTGTTGATACTTGGTTATGAAAGGAATTGCTTAGTTTCTTGACTAATTCAATTTTTGTTGAAAGTCAGCCCACTCTTTTTTTTTTTCCTCTCACGATCCGCGCACCGAGCTCCACTGGATTCTCTTCGAAAGGGCATGCCATTTTCCAAGAGAGCTGATTGGTCAGTGGGCGGTGCTTTTATACCCGGCGATCTGTATCTCGAACATAACCTGCTCCGGAGCAGGTTAGCTGTTCAGCATAAGTTACCATGGCGATGTGCCCCGCTAAGAAGTGAACCACCGTCGTAGTCCTGAAAACCCAGGGTTAAACCTGAAGTTACCTCGCTAACCCCAAATCCCGCTTCGTAGTACAGGCCCCAGAAGAAGAAGAAGAAAAAGTCTTAAGAAAACTTTAGATGCTTTAGAACTGCTTTAACTTTAGAACTTTAGATCCATCATTTCAGCCCGTGTGGACCTCTCAAAAGCAGATCAGCAGCTCATTCTGCATCTCAGATTTCTGGCACAATCCACCAACAATCCCAGCTTCAGCAATCCCATAAGAAACAATACACCCACCTTCCTGGATGCCTAGTGTAACAGGCAACACCTTCCTGCAGAGGTGGGTAGTAACGAGTTACATTTACGCCGTTACATTTACTTGAGTAAGTTTTGGGAAATGTTGTACTTTTAGGAGTAGTTTTGAATGACTATACTTTTTACTTTTACTTGAGTAGATTTGTGAAGAAGAAACTGTTCCTCTTACTCCGCTACATTAGGCTACGTTGAGCTGTTACTTTTCTTTTATCCCTTTTATCCGCGTACGCGTCAATCTCATGACATCACTGGGTGATTCTTTAGGGAAAATGTTTGTTTTTGCATGTTTTGTCACATTTACACAGAGTTTCTATGAGTTCATGTTTGTTCTAGTTCTGCCTGGTTAAAAAAGAAAAGTACAAAGGCTTGAAATGTTGTGCTACTTGTGCTTAATTTATTTTTTTATTCTATTATTATTTTATTTATTTTATTATGTATTAAAGTACTTGAATTTACTTTATTTAGCTATTTTTATTTTTAATTAATTTTATTATTTTATTGATTTAATTTGCCTGAAGATGATTATTTTGTACTTCTGTCTGTTTGAATGGTTGTGTTAAACAAATAAACCAGACGTTACTCAACAGTTACTCAGTACTTGAGTAGTTTTTTCACCAAGTACTTTTTTACTTTTACTCAAGTAATTATTTGGATGACTACTTTTTACTTCTACTTGAGTCATATTATTCTGAAGTAACAGTACTTTTACTTGAGTACAGTTTTTGGCTACTCTACCCAGCTCTGCCTACCTGTTATGAGGAAGAACAGGTAAGCCCATCCAGGTGGGGTGAGGTGCAGGGTAAAATAAGACACTTATTCCCCTGCAGAGTTACACGACAGCCATATCAAGGGAAGGATAAAGAAATATCCATTACCTGTGGTGACTCCATCCTTAGTTTTAGTTCCTAGAAGACAAATCAAATCCAAATGATCGGCTCACAGCTGAACAACCAGAATTGGAGAGCTTGTTTCCAGTGGCGTCAATTCAGTGGAAGCTAAGGTATGGCAAGGTTACGAGTCACAGAACTTAACTAGAGTATCAATCAACACGTCCAGCAAATACTCATCACAGAAGTCTATGTAGCTTATCTGTGTGGTCAAGAAAATTGGAACTTTTTCAAATGCAGTCTCGCTCACTGCAAAAACTCAAAATCTTACCAGGAATATTTGTCTTATTTCTAGTTAAAATGTCTCATTTTTAGTCAAAAAATCTCATTACATTTAAAACGAGTCATTACCAGAAAAATAACTTGTTATTTGACCATTTTCACCTGTTTCAAGTACATTTTCACTTGAAATAAGTAGAAAAATCTGCCAGTGGAACAAGATTTATCTTCTCATTACAAGCAAAACAATCTTGTTCCATTGGCAGATTTTTGTACTTATTTTAAGTGAAAATCTACTTGAAACAGGTGAAAACGGTTGTTTTTGAGTCTTGTCTTTAATGTAATGAGATTTTCTTTTGCTAAAAATTAGACATTTTTACGACGGAGTATTAGGGCCAAACCAAGACAAAAAAAATTGGAAATTACGAGAATAAAGTCATAATAATATGAGAATAAAGTCGTAAAATTACCAGAATAAAGTCATAATGTTGTGAGAATAAAGTCGTAATATTACGAGAATAAAGTCATAATAATATGAGAATAAAGTCGTAAAATTACCAGAATAAAGTCATAATGTTGTGAGAATAAAGTCGTAATATTACGAGAATAAAGTTGTAATATTTTGAGAATAAAGTCGTAATATTTTGAAAATAAAGTCGTAATATTTTGAGAATAAAGTCGTAATATTAAATATATTATAAATATATAAATATAACTTCACAAGATGCTCAATATTCCTCATTTTAACACAGGGAGAAGATGCTCTTCCTGTTAGAGTTCACATAAATGAACACTTTATTCTCGTAATATTACGACTTTATTCTATTACGACTTTATTCTCGCACCATTATGACTTTATTCTCGTAATTTTACAACTTTATTCTCATTATATTATGACTTTATTCTCGTAATTTCCAATTTTCTTTTGTTTTAGTTTGGCCCTAATACTCCGTCGTACATTTTAACTAGAAATAAGACAAATATTCTTGTTAAGATGAGTTTTTCCAGTGTATAATAACTAGTGAAATCGATCATGTTGTTCCTATTTGCATTTGTAGTTATTCTATATGTATTAAATAATAGAATAATCAATACAAAGAGACACAGAGTAATTGCATAAATGTATTTAAAAAAAACAAACATTTACATTTAACCCTTGAAGCCACGGTGTGGCGGCTGCCGTACCTTCATACCCAATTGACGCCCCTGCTCGTTTCCCACGCGTGCCCGGTACCCACCGACAAACACGGCCCCATCCTTCGTCATCTCGGCCGCTCCCGTCACTCCCTGCTTTGTTTTCTCCGCCGCGGCCACGACTCCATCCTTGGCTTTGGAGAACCCCTTCTTCAGCGCGTCCATGGCGGCTTGATGAACTGATTAACTCCTCGATCCTTGATTGACAGCGGGGATTTCAAAAGGCGGCACGATGAAAGGAAACAGCGGCGGCTTCAAACATTCGACATTGAAGATTAAACAAATACACAAAAACGATGACAACGCCCCTCTTTTTCTATTTTTTTGCCAAACAATTATCTCCTGAAATATTTGTGACACTGCTGCTGAAAAAAAATCCACCTGTAAGAATGAACTCAGAAAAAAATGGATTCATTGTTTGTAGGCTATGATGAATAAATAAATAAATGTCGGATATGGAAGGGAAAGAAAATGTTTTTCACGTACCTGTTTGGTTTAACTTTGTTTCGGGAGAGAACCAGGTGAGCTGGATCTCTGAGAGCCAAACTTGAGCTGCTGGAACAGACGGAAGAGACGGAGAGGACGCGCAGACGCTCCACAGGTTTGACGGCGCCGCCTACGCCACGGGGACGAGAGAGAGAGAGTGACGTAGCGAGTCCACAGCTGCAGGTTCATTACAATCAACTGCCACACTTTTCACTCCTCCCACGAATGAGTAAGACGTTTCAAGTGTAACCGGTGGTGGTTATCCTCTCTCTCTCTAATATATACAGGACTGTCACAGAAAATTAGAATATTGTGATTTTCTGTAATGGAATTACAAAAACAAAAAGGTCATACATTCAGGATTCATTACAAATTAATTGAAATATTGCAAGTCTTTTATTATTTTAATATTGCTGATCACGGCTTACAGTTTAAGAAAACTCAAATATCCTATCTCCAAAAATTAGAATATTCTGGGAATCTTAATCTTAAACTGTAAACCACAATCAGCCATAATCATATATATATATATATATATATATATATATATATATATATATATATATATATATATATATATATATATATATATATATATATATTAGGGATGGGTGGTATGGACTAAAAAATGTATCACGATAATTTCTGGCATTTATCCCGATAACGATAAAAAAAATGACAATAAAAAAAATTCCAATTCAACTCCACCTTTTTAACTATAAATCTATCTCGCTTCCTTCTTTCTTTCTTTCTTTCTTTCTTTCTTTCTTTCTTTCTTTCTTTCTTTCTTTCTTTCTTTCTTTCTTTCTTTCTTTCTTTCTTTCTTTCTGGCTCATTTCCTTCCTTCCTTCTTCCCTTCCTCTTTTCTCCCTTCCTTCCTCCTTTCCTTGTTTTCTCCCTTCCTTATCCCCTTTCCTTCCTTCCTTCCTTCCTTCCTTCCTTCCTTCCTTCCTTCCTTCCTTCCTTCCTTCCTTCCTTCCTTCCTTCCTTCCTTCCTTCCTTCCTTCCTTCCTTCCTTCCTTCCTTCCTTCCCTCCCTCCCTCCCTCCCTCCCTCCCTCCCTCCCTTCTTTTCCTTCTTTTCCTTCCTTCCTTCCTTCCTTCCTTCCTTCCTTCCTTCCTTCCTTCCTTCCTTCCTTCCTTCCTTCCTTCCTTCCTTCCTTCCTTCCTTCCTTCAACGCAGAACCATAAATCAGTTTTACACAAAAACATCATCAACGGGAATTTATCATTTTTACCGTGAGATACAAATTCTTACCGTGGGGAATTTTTTTGACGGTTTATCGTGAACGGTAAAATATAAATTATAATAATTATAATAATATAAATTCTTAATATATATATATATATATATATATATATATATATATATATATATATATATATATATATATGTATATATATATATATATATATATATATATATATATATATATATATATATATATATATATAAATACGTTTGATCAGTGTTTACACAGGAAGCGGGTCAAAGACAAAACAGTCGTATATCAGAATCAGAATCAGAATCTCGTTTATTTGGCCATGTCAGGTCAGACAAGACATGGAATTTGATTCGGTTGTTATCGCTCACTCTACAGTAAATAGGTAACAGACAAATGACAGCTCTTATTAACACATATACAATTTTTAAAAAGTGAAAGGTGCAGCAGAATGAGGTAGATGATTGGCTGTAAAGCCTGATTTATGGTTCTGCGTTAAATCGACGCAGAGCATACGCCGTAGGGTACGGCGCAGTCTACGGCGAGGTTACGCGGCGACGCGCAACCTTCGCCGTAGGCGCTGCGTTGGTGTAACGCGGTACCATAAATCAGCCTTAACAGTCACAGTGAAGGAGATTAGCGCTAAAGTTTAAAAGAGGACTAAATTTGTACAAAGTTTTGAATGTTACCCCGTTTTCCACGTTACCTGGATTATTTTGGGTTATGGAAGAGTCAACTACCGTTGGTGAGTGAGTGTAACCTTCATAAATAATTTATTTATCAGTTTCTTGACCAGCTGCCTATTTAATGAGCTTGTGTTGTTGTGAACGAGACCGCCGAGTCTATTCTCTATTATAGAGCTCAGAAATTATGTTATAGACTGCTGTGTCTATATCTATCTAAATAGATTGTGTAATTTAGACCAGTTATGTTTTTTTTGTATTTAAATTGTATCAAAGAATGAACTGAGTCAGTCCGTGACTACCTGAGTTTTCAGAGCCATGTGATTGACAGCTGTCAGGCCTGTGTGTGTGTGTGTGTGTGTGTGTGTGTGTGTGTGTGTGTGTGTGTGTGTGTGTGTGTGTGTGTGTGTGTGTGTGTGTGTGTGTGTGTGTGTGTGTGTGTGTGTGTGTGTGTGTGTGTGTGTGTTCTTCTGAACAAGTTTGTGACTTTACTCTGCTTTCTGCAGCATAGGCCTATAGGCTTGGCTCAATAAAAGTGAGAATAAATGTAGTTTGATGGGTAGGATGATGTTGTTGAACGTTAAAATGACTATCATAAGGCCCATGGAGAATGCTACGCCCCCAGACGGCTCTGCCCATATGCAGCAGAAGAGGAGCCCGGGTTCAAGTATTTATTAAAAGTGCTGGAGCCTCGTTACAATGTCCCATCCCGCGCTCACATAAACCAGTCCGTGGTAAAATTAAAAACACTGATGCACAAGTTAAATGTTTTATTCTATTTATTTTACACTTTAATAAGAGATGCTTTTTAGTTTTGTAGCCAATTGAACAAACTTTAACTTTCAAATGCTATGATCAAAATAAAGGAAGAAAAAACTCGTCTTATACATTTGGGACTTTTTGTATTTTTTTTCCCGTTGTACCGAACCCGTACCGAACCGTGACCCCTGTACCGAGGTACGTACCGAACCGTGACTTGTGTGTACCGTGACACCCCTAATATATATATATATATTGTTGCGTGTGGCCATGTTGTGGTTTCCATTTTCGAGCCATATTCCAATGTTATTTGTGTGGAGACTGCAACAATATGTGTATATATATATATATATATATATATATATATATATATATATATATATATGTATATACATACATACATAAAATTACACAGCATCTTCTTCAGTTATTATGTTACTACTGTTTGCAATGATCCAGGTCCAGATGTGACGCACCAGCACAAGCGATTAAAATAAAAAAAATGGATCACCATCAGATTGTCCACAAGGTCTGCACAAGTCAGTCAAGGAGCCAGTTGTCTGTGGGTCTTGAGGGGACTGAAAAATACTGAAAGAATATAAGTTGTTGGTCCTGAAGCACCAGTATTTTTTTAACAATGCACCTGTCAAATCTGACAGGTGAGTCACGCCTTGCATTGTTCAAAGAACATCAGCTGTTAAATGACGAGTCACACACACATCATGTGACACATGAAAGTGAAACGTGTCAGGTAAACAATAAACTAAAATCCTCATCTGAGATAAAAGAAACAGCAAAGTTTAATTCTAAGCCAAAACTAAATTAACTTTATTGAATTATGATGCTACACTGTTTTTGTCGTCTATTTTCTTTTGTTTACTTCCTTTTTCAGTTTTTATGCAGTTGATGGTCCTGACAGTCTGGGTCCTTATATTTTAAAAGTGGTAGTTAGCAGCTAAATTATACACTGTCACTCCTTTTTAATTTTTGTCATGTTTTTTTCATACCAATCATTGTTTTAGGATTTTAATTTAAAATTAAAGCTGCAAGCAGCGATGAACGGGCCCTCGCACTCATGGCCACCGCCCCCCATAAGCATATCAGAAATGACACCACCCACGACTTCCTATGTCAAACCATTCAAAAGTTATAGCAGAAAATCGGGACAACCAATCAGAAGAAGGGGCGGGGCTAATTAAGGCCAAATAAGCTCAAGGACTCATTACAGAGTCCCATGACACCACCCACAACTCTCTATGTGAAACCATTCAAAAGTTATAGCAGAAAATAGGGACAACCAATCAGAAGAAGGGGCGGGGCTAATTCAGGCCAATGAAGGTCAAGGACTCAATACAGCGTCCCATGACACCACCCACAAATCTCTATGTCAAACCATTCAAAAGTTATGGCAGAGAAAAGGGACAACCAATCAGAAGAAGGGGCGGGGCTAATTTTCACCAATTATGGTCAAGGACTCAATACCGAGTCCCATGACACCACCCACGACTCTTTATGTAAAACCTTTCCAAAGTTATGGCAGAGAAACGTATTCTAGGGGGCGCTGTTGAGCCATTTTGCCACGCCCATTAATGCAAACCATGAAATATCAAATTTTTCGCCAGGCCTGGCTTGGGTGCAAAATTTGGTGCCTTTTGGGGAACTATCAAATATGGACCAATCAGATGAAGGGGGGCGCGCTTTTTGGCGTCTAGCGTCGCCACGGTAACACTTTTGAAAGAGAAAAGTAATGCGCGTAGTCGCAGGATGGAGACGCACATTTTGATGTATAACACACGTGGGGGCACGTTACGGTTCGGGCCGTATTAACTGCCGAAGGAATGGCATAAATTTCGCCAAAATGACAAGACTAATTCAAAATGGCCGACATCCTGTTCGGTTTCGGGCATGACGCCAAGAGACTTTTCTTTAAGTTGCGCCATGATACAGATGTGTACCGATTTTCGTGCATGTACATCAAACCGTATTGTGGGGCTTGAGGCACAAAGTTTTCTAGGGGGCGCTGTTGAGCCATTTTGCCACGCCCATTAATGCAAACCATGAAATATCAAATTTTTCGCCAGGCCTGACTTGCATGCAAAATTTGGTGACTTTTTGGGCACGTTTAGGGCCCCTTGATGACGTTTTTGTGTAAAGCTGACTTATGTTTCTGCGTTGAAGGAAGGAAGAAAGAAAGAAAGAAAGAAAGAAAGAAAGAAAGAAAGAAAGAAAGAAAGAAAGAAAGAAAGAAAGAAAGAAAGAAAGAAAGAAAGAAAGAAAGAAAGAAAGAAAGAAAGAAAGAAAGAAAATTCCTACAGATACAATAGGGCCTTCGCACTGAAGGTGCTCGGGCCCTAAAAAGTTGATTTGAGCAGTTTTCGTTAACATTTAGGCCATTTTCCAAACTGCATATTATACACACAGTAGATACCGCATACCAGTCATAGAACATAGGCTATGGCCTCATGAAAGCGTTTATGTTGTGACACAACTGTGACAGCTGTGACCAGCACATACATAAATGAAAGAGTAGATGATACTATAAGAGCTGACGAGCCGTTCGCCCAACTGTTTAAAAGGAATAACAATAACTGTAACTCTTCGGATTCTCGATTGATTTTCCAGTGAGACATGTTGCTATGATACGGGATGCCTACTGTAGTTACACTGAAAACGCATGTTTTCATAGTTTGTGCGCATATACTAGCAGTTTTGTCTGTGACGCCTCATCTATAAAGCTTGCTTGCGCACAAAAAGGGCTTGAAAGATGCGAAAGCCGCCTTCTAAGCAAAGGCTGGGATCTAAAGAGAAAAAACTAACCGAAAAATCTGCTTATCTTTACGGCAACCCTGACCCTCCCGTAAGAATTTACTTAAAGGGATTGTGACATGAAAAACAAATTTTTCTTGATTTTTTGTGTTTTGTTGGGTGTCTTGACATCAATTACACCCAAAAAACAACAAACTTTTAACATTCAGTGTATTGTGTGCTTTCTGGGATTTTCCGCATAACTGTGCAAAAACGGCGCATGTGGTTTGGTGGCGGGCCGTTACGTAACGATCCGCTAAATCACCGCCCCCTCCACCCAGCTCCCTGCCTCCGCTCCTCTCCAGCGCACCATAAAGGCTGATTTATGGTTCCGCGTTACACCGACGCAGAGCCTACGGCGTAAGGTTACGCGGCGACGCGCACCATACGCTGAACCCTACGGCGTAGGCTCTGCGTCGATTTAACGCGGAACCATAAATGAGGCTTAACAAGGACCTGTTTAGAGCCTCTTTTGTTCTAATCACCGGAGGAAAACTGCTAAGAAGACCCGCGGCCACTGACTGGACTTAAGATAAGGGGACAGTGCTGCTTGCATGCCTTTATTTTTATGATTGTTTGCTGTGGTTCGCCCTCCTGCTTTTCCGTGCATGCTTCGCCTGTCGCTCTCGGCTTAACTCTCCGACGCCGCTGTGAGCGTATGGCTGGAGGAGGAGGAGGTTTGGAGGAGGAGCGGAGCAATGATTGACAGGAAAGGGGGGAAAGGAAGCGTTTTTCACGGGGCAAAAAAACACTGTAATAAAAAGCCAGGAAAAGAGTACTAGGGTGAAGTTTTTCTTGTTACACTCTTTTAGACACATTTGAGGGATGTTGGCCAATACTTTTAATAGTGTTAAAAGCATGTTAAAAATGATGTCACAATACCTTTAAGACACGGGGAACTGGCGACGCAGGCTGTGAGGTGGTGAAATGAAGCCAGATTCATGTCATACTCTTAATAATGTCATCACATATCACAACATATGTCAGACTTATAATAAAATAGCGCTGATCGTGTCCCTCTGTGTGTGAAACACAGCATCAGTCAGGACTCTGGTGCTGCTGCTGCTGCAGCCGCGGTGACACGCCGGGAACCTCCTTCACCCACCGCTTTAGGACAGAACAAATGAGGGGCTTCGTAGAGCGTTTAGGGGCTCTACGGAGCCCCTCATTTCTTCCCTAAAGGGACACAGATTTTTTTATATATATAATGAGTTTTTCGCGCGCGTGAAACCTTTAGGTGCGGGTGTAAGCCTAAATTAGGGTCTCGCGTTAAAACGACGCAGAGCCTACGGCGTAGGGTACGCAGCGACGCGCACCTACGCCATAGGCTCTGCGTTGGTGACGCAGAACCATAAATCAGCCCTGAGCAGCTCTGAGGGGAGACGGGAGAGGAGGAGGGGGAGCGGGGGGTGAAGCGGGGCTGCCGGGCCCTTCGCACAGGGTGTGTCGATGATTTGCAATTAATGGCTGATCCTACCGTTAGTTTTTAAACTGTAAAAAGTGGGGAGGACAAAAACATGATTTTGAAAAGACGGGGGGACATGTCCCCACTGTTGCGCCGGGGCACTCACGGCGTTCCGCGCAACAACAGCGTGCTGCCACTAGGGATGGGCAGTATGGACTAAAAAATGTATCACGATAATTTCTGGCATTTATCCCGATAACGATAAAAATGACGATAAAAAAAATACCAATTCAACTCCACCTTTATAACTATAAATCTATCTCGCTCTCAGATCCGCCATGTTTGTTACACAAAAACGTCATCAACGGGAATTTATCCTTTTTTCTTTCTTTCTTTCTTTCTTTCTTTCTTTCTTTCTTTCTTTCTTTCTTTCTTTCTTTCTTTCTTTCTTTCTTTCTTTCTTTCTTTCTTTCTTTCTTTCTTTCTTTCTTTCTTTCTTTCTTTCTTTCTTTCTTTCTTTCAGGCTCATTTCTTTCTTTCTTTCTTTCTTTCTTTCTGGCTCATTCCTTCCTTCCTTCCTTCCTTCCTTCCTTCCTTCCTTCCTTCCTTCCTTCCTTCCTTCCTTCCTTCCTTCCTTCCTTCCTTCCTTCCTTCCTTCCTTCACGTACGTAACGCAGAACCATAAATCAGCTTTACACAAACAAACGTCTTCAACGGGAATTTATCTTTTTTACCGCGAGATGACAAATTCTTACCGTGGGGAATTTATTTGACGGTTTATCGTGAACGGTAAAATATCGCCCATTCCTAGCTGCCACTCACTCGATATATTTTATACTATTTATTTTTCTACTTTTACGTTTTCCTGTCCTCCACCTCATCCTCAACATCTCAGATCTCAGATCTCAGTGAAATTCAGTGGCACGGTGGCTGGATACTTCTCATTCATCCTGAAGCCAAACAGGCTGCAGGAAGCCACTGCGCATGCTCAGCAGGCTCATTCATATGCAAAAACATACCATTTATGGTATGAATGCGGGGCGTGTAGAGGGCGGGATATGAGGCGGATTCAGCTGAGCAATCTTCCAGCTGGACTGTGATTTATAAAGGGAACATTGCGTGCAAGTCTGCGTGCACATGGTTTTATTGATCCGGATTTTTTTTTGCGCCCGGCATTTTCGGCTTTTGGGTGTACGTGCACTTTGAGTATGAATCCTACGCAGTCCATTTTAAATGAGGCCCGGGTACATGATGTATGCAGCGTATCACAAAACACACACACACACACACATGGATATTACCAGAAGTCACTGACTTCTGGTAATATCCATGTGGACAGTATGGAGTAAATTTACTTGAGTACTGTACTTAAGTACATATCCAGAGGATTTGTACTTTACTTGAGTATTAGATTTCTTTGGTACTTATTACTCTTACTTGAATACATTTCCAAGACAAATATTTTACTTTTACTCGAGTAAATTTCTAGGAAGGCTGAAAAGTACTCGTTACTTTCAGGTCTGCTCTTTTTTCTTCTTCCCTAAAATCCTATTGGACACAAGCTGTTTTTGTCAAAGGAGGAGACCTATCACAGTGCACGCTCTCCACTGGGATGTACGTAAAGCGGAAATACGTCAAGCCTCCTCAA
Organism: Cololabis saira; assembly: GCF_033807715.1. Classification (NCBI taxonomy): domain Eukaryota; kingdom Metazoa; phylum Chordata; class Actinopteri; order Beloniformes; family Belonidae; genus Cololabis; species Cololabis saira. The sequence continues at coordinate 6,896,453 of NC_084597.1, read as the reverse complement.
AACGATACCGCCAAAGTAGCCTGCGTTTGTCAAGACAGAGCCGCAACAAGTCAAGACAGAGCCGCAACAATTAATTTAGAAAAAATATAGTAATTTACTGCTGTGGAAAATAAGAAATTTACTCTTACTCTTACTTTTACTTAAAGTAAATTTAAAAGCATTTACTTTTGGATACTTAAGTACCTTTAAAAGCAAGTACTTTTCTACTCTTACTCGAGTAATATTTTGACTGAGCTACTTTTACTTGTAACGGAGTAAATTTTGACCAGTAGTATTTGTACTCTTACTCAAGTACTGGGGTCGAGTACTCTGTCCACCTCTGCCAGAAGTACTGCTGGTTATTCCCTCTCTTGTCACACCCATTTCCCGCTTCCTCTTTAACTGTTCATTTTTGGGAAAACTCCCCAAAAAAAGAGACGCTGGAGATGTGGAAGAGTTTTTTAAAAAGGAGGTCAAGTTTATTTTCTTCATTCAAAATGCTTTAATCTAAGATTCCTCTGGTCATTATCCTAGTATAAGCGTATTTGTTTGGAACCAACTAAAACATATTGTTATGTTATGAAAGTAGATGGAGGTGGTATGAAACACAACACAATATTTAGCTTTAGTCAGAGATGGATATGACTGTTTTGTCTTGGTGCGCCTCCTGTGTAAACACTCTGGTCAAACGTGTTATACCAGTCACACCAGACGTATTTTTACAACAGTATTCACAACTTTAGCTGTGATCTCCATCCGTGTTGTAAGGTATGATTTAAAGTTTCAGAGATTCAGTTTCATTACATAAAGGGCCTTACCGAATTGGGGTCCTGAGCGAAATGTTTCATGAGTACAAAATGACCATATAACAAGCCATTTAAATTGACAACCTATCAATAATAACAAATGTACGGTATGTAAAGATACAGTAGTTTGACTGTATGAGTCAGATAAACAAAAAAAAATCAAACTTAAATAATAAATAAATATCAAATTAAAAACTTCAACCTCAAATCATGAATAAATATTGAATAAAAAACTTAAAACTGAAATAAATAAACAAATCCGAGTCACAGATAGCCATCAATTACTCATCAAAAGACAGTTAATTCCACCACCTCACTCCCCCACAAAAACCTGAAAGCAGGTCTGAAATCAGGACTAAATGTGAACATGTGCCTTTTACACGTGCACACGTCTCTATCACTACGTTTACATGCAGTCAAAATTCGGGTTATTGCTAATATTCCGGTTACTGAAACATTCGGAATATTCCGTTTACATGCGTGAGCAAACAGGGCAATCCCCTTACACATGGTAATTAATCATTCGGGATATCTCGATCAGACCAGCGACGCGCGGAGAACGTGATGACGCAATTCCCGTCATTTTAGCTTCTTCTTCCAGTATCCAAATTCAAAACAAATGCTGCTTCAACTGCGCAACTTTTCGCTCACCTTCTTTTAAATCTCGCTATCCCGGTACTTTCTACCGTCTTGAAAGGGAGAAAAAATAAATTTTGTGTCCTGAAGATGCCCTAGATTCCCAAAACACAGCTTTAGTTTTTAGTCAGCCACGCACCTGCTGTTTATCATAGCAAATGCCTGTTTTTCTGTGAGAAAGAGCCTGGTTCGCACAGGATTTTGGTCCCGTGGGAGCCAAAACTTATTTTGAGAGCTTGCGGACGGGGGGGCGAATAGGCCTCCCCCCCCCCCCCCCTTCAGAGTCTGCCGTGGGTTAGTCAGAACGCCCGGCGCGTTTTTTTTTCCTTGGCTTACTCAAACCGGACTGTCCCCGGCTCTCCAGTCCCTTTGTCGAGGTAAGATAGGCCTTAAAAAACCTTTGTAGTTGTGTGTGATGAATATTGCTCAGCCACTTGCGGGGGGTAACTTGACACTTTATCCTAGCAAACGAGTAATTTTGTGTGTACAGCCACTTGCGGGGGATAACTCGACAAATTATCCTAGCAAACTGCTGGTTTTGTGTGTACTGCTATCTGCGGGGGATAACTTGGCGAATTATCCTAGCAAACTGGCAGTTTTGTGGATGTCTTCTATGTAAATGCTTGCTTTTTGCTAATAAATGTATTTATATCTTATAGCAAAGGCAAGGTGTGTGTGTGTGATTCATTTTGGTACAGCCGACCACTCCTAGAACCTGATTGAGATTTCTCCTAAAACACGTCTACAAATGCCAAAATGTTCATATCCTTCATTACATTTATGAAGTGAGTAGTCTCCTCCTGGTCTTGTGTTTCTCCGTGTTTATAAGAACTTCCTGGACTCAAAAGACCAAGATTCCTTGTGAACAGAGCATGCGCAGAAAACAAATTCATGTTACGTTTGATGGGGATATCCCGTTTGGCGTTTACATGACCGAATATTCGGGTTTTAAAAGGAATAACCCAGGGGTCATATTCAGGTTTTTAAAAACCCGAGCAAGTTCGGGTTATTCAAAGGGGTTATCGGTGTTTACATGGCCGTGAAAATTCGGGTTATTGCCAATATTCAGGTTTTAAAAGGGTTATTGAGTGCATGTAAACGCAGTCATTGTTCTGGATGCAAAGTCATCAATGAGGACGCTTCTTAACAACATAAATTGATATAAAACTATAGCAAATATGTTATATATTGACTAAAGTTTATAGTTTATATACGACCGACTGGTCATGTGACCACTCTTTTTGAACAGAGGTGAATGCAGAGGGCGTTAAATGTTAATCGGGGCTGCTGGAATAACAAAAATCTCCAGTCCAGACAGAGATGGAGACAGAAATTCCTACCTGAGTGGCATCTTGGGTGTTTGTGCTACAAAGTTTCACTTCAACAACATCCCCACCTTCAAGTGAAGCACGAGTTTCCTTGTGTTTTGCCTTTTTCCCCCTCTCTTGCTCGCTTCTGATTTGTGATGTCTTTTGGATGACATGTTGAAATTTCCCCTTCTGTAGCTCTGCAGAGCCTGCCTGCATGCAAGTTTGCACGAGTTAGTCAAATACTCGGTAATTTGTGTCCTGTTTTATTTCCCCTCCCTGGGTCATTTCCTTTGTTGATCAGCTTTATTTGTATTGTCTCCACATGTGTTTCATCAGCTCATGTGTGGGTGTGCACAGTTCCATCATGTTTCCTCCTTCCCTTGGCGGTCTATCCATCAAGCTCCCTGTGTTACTTCTTTGTGCCCTTTTCCTGCTTGTTCGGATTTTTGGTTCTTTAAATATCGTCTGTTGCATACCAATGTTCGTTAAATAAAATGACTGCAAAGAATTCCTATTGGATTTTGTGTGTTACTTACACTGTACCTGACAATACTATTTGGAAAAGTATCATATACACTCAAAGCGAATTACTAAACAAAACATACAATAATAATAATAATAATAATAATAATAATAATAATAATAATAATAATACAAATTTGACACAATTTTCTGAGGTATTAATCCAATGTTTCAGAAGTTCTTTGGTCAATATTCAGGAGGAATATAAAAGCACCCTTTTCGACCACATCTCTACACCTCTGTTCACAGCAGCCAGTTAAAGAGAATAACTACTCAGCTACTTTTGTTTGTTGTGAGAGACAAACTATAGGAGAGGTGGATGTTTTGGGTATTTTTTCAAAAGGCGGGTCTCTTTTGTGCTTTGTAATTTAACTTAAATTATTAACTGTAGTTTTGATAGTTTATTTCTTGAGTTATAGGTCTAGGTTCTTTTGATATGTTAAATGTAGTAGTGTCCCATCTTTTTTTTTTTTTTTTTACCTTGTCTGCACACATATTATTGATTGATACCATGACGGTAGAAACCAAAAGTGTATATACAGTATGTGCATTATTACTATATGTAATATATACATATATATACGCACACATATGCGTACACATACATAAATATACACATACAAACCCAGTGTTTTTTTTTTTTTTATTGGGGGGGGGGGAGGGGGTGGGGGGGGCTTGACGACATCCACTGCCAATCCAGGAAGCAGGAACACACGGAGACACACGTCAAGCACTGGAGATCTGCAACAAAAAACCACAAACAAAGCACGAAACCGGCACGGAGCCATCCAAAACACGAACAGCAATCGACCTAAATCTTGAGATCTGATCGCAGTCTGAGCTAAGCTATCGCTACCGCTACCTAAACCCAAAAACTAGAGAGCCAGCATGCAGGTGAACAAGCCAGTGTGTATGTCTATGTGTGTGTGTGTGTATGTATATGATCATGCATGTGTGTGTGTGTGTGTGTGTGTGTGTGTGTGTGTGTGTGTGTGTGTGTGTGTGTGTGTGTGCATGTGACTAAATGACTATATGTGTGTATGTGTGTATGTGTGTGTGTGTGTGTGTGTGTGTGTGTGTGTGTGTGTGTGTGTGTGTGTGTAATAAACCAAACAAAGCTCCACCTGAAGTGTATCTATAGTGGGGGAGGGGGGGGAGCAACCCCGCCACCCGCGAGACCAGAGGCCGACAAGGAAGAGCCCGGAACCCAGGCCACCGGCAACCCCACAGAGGGGAGAAGTAGGAGGGAGGCAACCCACCGCCTGCGAGGCCCCCCCCCCACCCGGCGGCGGCCGAGGGGGCCCGCGGGCGGGGCCCCCACGGCGCGGAAAGAAGCAGCCAGGGATCCCGCGGCGGCGGACCGCGACCCAGGCAATCCCCGGCCACCCGGTCCGGGCCGGACACGCGGCCAGGAGGCCCTCACCCTTCAGGCCAACGACCCCCACCCGGCAGGGGGCCAGCCTGCCCGGAGAGACAGAGCCGCCCCGGCCGCCGACGCGGGCAGGCGCACCCGTCCCCCACGAAAGTGGCCCTCCAAGACCAGAGGGGCGCCCCGCCGTAGAGGCAGCGGGGGGGACCGGAGACGGGCCCGGAGAGAGGGAACCCCCCAACAAGGCGACACCCGCGCAGGCCCGACAACGGAGGGCCCCAGACCCAGGCATCCCATTCATTCATCCATTCACCTATCCGATACCTATACTAATAATAATATAATATACTATACATAATAATAATAATAATACTAATAATAATACTAATAATAATAATAATAATAATAACCATCTTTGTATAATATAATATTGATAAATTATTAAGTTTTTGATGTCCTGCCAATGGAGGCTCAAATCCTCCATGGCAGGACCCTTCCATACCGCATTCTCACCGACACAGACATACAATCACGCACCGTTTCCCCCTCCCCGGGGGGGTCCAGCACCGCCAGAAGGCACCCCAGGTTGCACGGCGGGCCCCGCCAGGCCCGGGTAACCCGACCCACCCGTCCCAGGCCCAGGCCGGTGAGGGAACGCGGGTGATGTGGGACCCCCTCCCGCCCCTTGTGTTGAGTGCATGTGATTAATGCCATAAAAACAGGGAGGAGGGAGGGCCAAGTATCGATTGACACCGACCCCCCCCCCTCCCGAACTACGTGTCCTTGTCAAGTGTATTTATAAAGTGTTGAATGTGCAGTGTCTATTTTGCTGTTAAAACCGTGAGGCGGGGAGTGCCAGGCCCCGCGGGACAGTGCCCCCCACGACCCGGACCCCCCGCCTTTCGCCTATGTGCGTATGAATCGTGTAGGGGGGGCAAGAGGGGGAGCGGAGGCCGAAGCCAGGAAGCAGGACCAGCAAAGCCGGCCCTGATAAGACACCCGCGTCCCCCCCCACCGGCCGTCCAGTAGACGGGGGCCGGCCCCCCGAGCCGGGCAAGGGCCCCACCGCACCTCCAAGGGCGCCCCCGGCGCCGCCGGAGCCCCCAGACGGAGGGGGAAACGGTCCAACATCCTCCCATTCATACTGACAACATAAGACATAGATACCTGGGAATGGTGCCACCCCGCCGTCGCGCCCGCCCGTGCACCCCCCAGTCAGGGGAGGCCCGCTCCCCGGACCCGGCCCCACCCCCCCCCGAGGCCACCCCGGCGGACACCCCAAGGGTCCCGGAGTCCCCACATCCGCAGGGGCACTTGGCCCCCGCCCAGCGACGGAGGACCAAGGCAGCAATGCCCCCCCAGCGCAGACAGCCACCCCCCACCCAGGCAGGGCCGGGCCCTGCGGGTGGGACCCCCCACGTCCACGGCCCCGCCCCCCCCGGGAGGCCCGGAGACGCCCCAGCCACAGCCCCCCGCCCGAGCCCTCCCCAGCCACCCCCCCCCACCGCCATGAGGTAACCCCCCCCACAGGCCCCCAAGGCCCCCACCGGCTAGGGACAGGGCCCCGCGGCCCCCCCCACCGCCCTCCAGGGGCCACCAGAGGCCCGCGCCCCAGACCCCCCAAGCCGACCCCCAACCCCAAGGGCTACGAAATCACCACCCCCCCGCCCCCACTAGGTAACGAAGCCAATAAACGGGGACCACAGAGAGTGCAATTCAGCCGAATGTTGTTCAGTGGAGGCAGACATTATCTCACTACTAATATGATCTGATAAAAGATTCCTAAAATGGTTGATACATAAACTGGATTTTTGTTTCCAATTTACTAGAATGGTTTTCTTTGCGATACATAAGGCAGTGAGAACCCGGTGTGTCCAATTAGGATCTATTTGAGTGTCTCCCAGGTGACCTAATATACATACCGTGGGGCACACTGGGATTCTGTGGTTGATCCATGTGGATAAATCCTCACAAATCTCCTTCCAGAACCTCTGTACCGGTGTACAGAACCATAAAGCATGCATATAATTATCTGGGGTGTTCTCTGTGCACTGTGAACAGATATTAGAGGTGACAAAGCCCATCTGGAACATCCTTTGTCCAGTATAATGTATTCTATGAAGAACTTTGTACTGTATAAGTTGTAGGTTTGGGTTTTTAGTCATAGTAAACGTATTTAAGCATATTTGTGACCAAGAAAACTGGTCGGTATTAAGAGAGAGATCCGCCTCCCACTTAGAGATCGGGAGAGAGACTGAATCGTCCAGTTTAGACACTAACGTGTAGAGTTTTGATAACAACTTTAAAGTGCTTAGATTCAATAAATCTATTATCTTAGCGGGAAGTTGTAAATCTAATTGGCTAATTTTGTATGTTTTATTTATTATTGCCTTAAGTTGTTGATACTCTAAAAATGTATTCCTGCTAACTCCGTATTGAACAATAAGTGTATTGAAAGGTACAAACTGTCCTCCTACAATTACGTGCTGTAAGTACCGTATTCCTTGATCTCTCCATTGAACGAAGTTAACCATCTTTTTATCATTTTTCACGATGTCTGGGTTGTTCCATATGGGTGTATGGTCACATGGAAAAAGTGAAATTTTAGCTATTTTAAGAAATTCCCACCAAGCTGATAAAGTTGTGCTAATATTAATGCTTTTGAAACATTGATGACGTTTGATACTTTGACTAATAAATGGTAACTCTGAGATTTCTAGTTCATTACAAAACACTTGCTCTGAGTCCAGCCATTGACTATCTAAAGGATGATCTTTTGACCATTTTACAATATACTGTAACTTACTGGCTATGAAGTAATACTGAAAATTAGGTAATTCTAAACCTCCATATTCTTTGGATTTTTGCAATGTCTTTAAACTAATACGTGGAGTTTTATTTTTCCACAGAAATTTTGATACATATGAGTCCAACGATTTAAACCAGGAAAGAGGGGGTTTGCATGGTATCATTGAGAAAAAATAATTTACTTTTGGTAAAACCATCATTTTAATGGTGGCTATTCTACCCATGAGCGAAATGGGGAGAGAGCTCCATCTGGAAAGATCATCTTCTATTTTCTTTATAAGCTGAACATGATTTAATTTTATTAACTCTGACAGCCTAGGGGAGATGTTTATGCCTAAATATCTAATGTTCCCTGATTGTAATTGAGTATTTGTTATATTCCTAAAATTGCAGTTAACACACAAAACAGTGGATTTAGACCAATTAATAGAATAATCAGACAGAGAGGAAAATCCCTCTATAAGTGCAATTGTCTGTGATAGTGAAGATCGTGAGTTCTGGAGGAAGAGGAGTACGTCATCCGCATAAAGACTTATTTTGTGCTCTAATATTTTACATTGTATACCTTTAATATTTTGATTTTGTCTAATAGCTGCTGCTAAAGGTTCAATAAATATTGCAAATAATGAGGGAGAGAGAGGGCAACCCTGTCTAGTGCCTCTTTGCAAGGTAAAACTTGTAGAGATTTGATCATTTGTCCTTACACGTGCCTTGGGAGAGCTGTATAATATTTTTATCCAGTCAATGAAAGATTCGCCAAATCCAAATTTATGCAAAGTTGCCAATAGAAACTTTCAATTTACCTTATCAAATGCTTTTTCCGCGTCTAAGGATATAATAGTAGTCTCCTGTTTATTGATACTCGAATAGTCTATAATATTTAATAATCTGCGAATATTAGTAGACGAATGTCTACCTTTAATGAAGCCTGTTTGATCCGGATGTATAATAGAAGGGGTGACTCTTTTCAGACGTTCAGTAATGGCCTTGCTAATTATTTTAAGGTCTACATTTATCAATGAAATTGGGCGGTAGCTCGATGGGAGCAAGGGATCCTTGTCCGGTTTTAATAAAAGACTAATATTAGCAGAGTTCATATTTAAGGGTAAGCTTTTATTCTTCCTAGCATTTAGAATCATTTTATAAAATGTTGGTGCTTATATGCTCCAGAATTCCTTGTAAAATTCAGCTGGGAAACCATCTGGGCCCGGAGCTTTATTATTGGGCATATGTTGAAGAGCTTCATGGAGTTCTCCTATTGAGAGCGGTGAGTCTAAATTCGTAACCTGTTCCTGATGTAACTTCGGCAGATTAATGTCTCCAAGAAACTCATTAATGGATTGATCAGATGGTTCAATTTGTGACGAGTATAATTTATAGTAAAAGTCTCTAAAGACTGAATTTATTAAACAGGGGTCATGTGTAACTCCCCCTGACTGGTCCTTAATGGATGTTATGGTTGTTTTTTCTTTGTTTATTTTTAATTGATTGGCTAAGTATTTTCCCGATCTGTTAGCATGTGCAAAATTTTCCAGGCGAAGCCTTTGTACTAGAAACTGTGTTTTTGCGTCAATTATTTTATTTAATTCTATTTTAGTTTTCCTTATTCTGTTAAGGATACGTTCGTCTGCAGAGGTCTGGAAGGCCTCCTCTAGCGTCTTTATTTCACATTCTAATTCTTTTGTTTTTAAGTTGTCTTTTTTTTTCTTATTTGAAGAAAAGGAAATTATTTTGCCTCGCATTACTGCTTTTCCTGCTTCCCATAGAACGCTCGCTGATATTTCCGGCTGGTCGTTAGTAGTGTCCCATCTTAGGCTTCCGTAGTATTGGGTATATGTTCCCTTGTATGTCACTTGAAGTGATTAGTTTTGTGCAAGCCACACTTAAAGGAGCTGTATGTAAGAGCAATAATAAAACAAATCATAAAATGACCCCGATATGTCAACAGACATTTAAAAATCATGTTCATTTCAAATACTTATGTCACTGACAACAGCACTCAAGCCAGGATATTCCAGTTTAAAAAGAGGAGTTGCAGCCCTCAACTGATGTTTATGTTGTCATTTTTTGTTTTGGCCTGAAGCTCCACCCTCCACCTATCTCCCAATCACCAAGTCAGTATTGTTTCTGAAGCTCCACCCTCCACCTATCTCCCAATCACCAAGTCAGTATTGTTTCTGAAGCTCCACCCTCCACCTATCTCCCAATCACCAAGTCAGTATTGTTTCTGAAGCTCCACCCTCCACCTATCTCCCAATCACCAAGTCAGTATTGTTTCTGAAGCTCCACCCTCCACCTATCTCCCAATCACAAAGTCAGTATTGTTTCGGCATCCGGGTTGCCAGCTCGGCTCTAATTATCGCAGCCATGGCAGCCTACGTTCCTGCTGCATTCTGCAGCCTACCTGGCAACCTCTGGTCGGGGGGAGGAGGGGGAGGGTACACGCCGCTCAACAATATTTTGAAAGTGACTGCAGTACCAGTTTTGGCCATTTCTTACAGACGGCTCCTTTAAGCTTTCGTTGCAGATTAGTTTTTAATTTCGAGCATGGCACATGTTTGATGTTGGGCTACAGTCCTTTGTTGAACATGGGGAGACTTAATTTCAATTCTGAGTCCTAGTTCTGAGGTTAGCCTTGATTTCTTACAGCCGACCGCATCATTTGAAACAAAGGAACCTCCATAATGACTCAAAGACCCAGCAGGCTTTGCATTTGGCGCCCCTCAGTGATAAGGAATAGCACCCTAATTGGGCATGGGCCCCAAAACGCAGGAGGTGCCCCTTCCGATTTATGGCAGCCTGGGCCCAGCTATAAAGAGCAGGCTCCCCCTCTCTCTCTTTCCTCTTCTCTCTTCTCCCTCAGCCCTCTCCACTCTCCAATGGAGTTCTCTGTGAGCTATGAAGGAGGCCACAGCTCATATTTCAGCATGAAGAGCTACTAGCTATGGACCGACCTTCTCTATTATCATGCCTGAAGAAGCGTCTGGTTCCCTTGAAATGGCAACTATAGTCTGCAGCGCTGCAACGAGTGACCCGGAAACGTTCCGAGCCCCAGATGAGCCAACGAGGGACCCTTGCATGCCTCGACGTGAACGCCTTTGGACCGACCTGCAGCTGAAGGAGGCCCAGCTGCTGTGCTAATGCTTCACCCCTCATCCACACTGAGATGAGGAGAGCAGGAGAGAGAGAGACGCTCTTTATCAGGGTCACCTGCGGAGCGTAACCACCTTTTTGTTCACCAAGGAACGCTGACCGGCCAGACCAAACCACCTTTTTCTTCAACTATAAAGATCCACGTAAGAGGCAGTTTTGTATCAGGGCAGAGAAACATAATTAACACATTTTACTAGCTTAGTTTTGCGTTGTGAGCCGGACCGCTGATCCCGTCACAACTGTGTTTATTAGTGTAGCCTAAGTGTGTTTATTTTATCCCTTGTTTACTGCTGCATCCACTATGCTGGATCTTGACATGTTCTTCCACAACAGAAAACTAAGTCCCTTCCTCATTCCCCAGTTGAATGACCAGAGCGCAAATGTGAAGTTAGTTTCACATTGGTCTCTGTGTTGGAAACATCAGAAAAGTTTGGTTTTCTGGTAGTGAGAAGTTATTCTAGTGTCTTGGGTTTTACTTTCTTCTGTATTTCTCTCATCCTCTCCTACTAACCCCCCCACACACATGTAAACTCTTATCTTGGCCATAAAGTCTCCGAGTTCTTTTGTTGTCACTGGATGAGATGAAATGTCATCCGCCATTTTGTATCAGGCGAGACTCAGTCACCACGTGACTTTGTCAGCCATCGTGTTTTTCATGTTTAATTAGTTTCCTATGTGTAGTTTAGGTATCAGAATGTATCCAAGGTAACGTTTCATCATCTTTAATACTTAATAATAAAATTCAGATTAATTTGAATGAGAGAAGTTATTTGTGTTTATTTTATGCATATGGTTGCAAAGGTCTGTGCTTGGACTCTTTCTTTCACTGTTATTCTGTAATACCACCCCCGGCAACAGGCTGGCACGCATAGACTACCAGCAACTTTGAGACTGATTTTGCTGTTCAGTTATTATTTCCTGATAAGTCAGGTGGTGTCCTGTTTTGATTGATTCATTCTGATAATTCATTTTGATAAGTCATCTTCATTATGAATAGGGATGTTAATAATTAATCGATTTTTGATTAATTGCCGTTATGAAATTACCCGATTAAAATTAACGATTACAATTAATCTATTTATTTATTTATTTTTTTCGTTTAATTTCACCAGCTAGTATTACGCCCGGACCACATTTAATGCGACACAACGCGGTGCGCCACGCACATAAAGACGGCGGATATGTTTGGTTTTAGTAACATCATGCTCAGGCAATGAGTCTGCAATGGCCCAGACGGGAGACACATGTAGCTCAGTGCTTAACTTTTATTTTTAATCCACTCTATATTCTTCTGGTTGTTCTCCGATATGCTCCCCTAAAGCCTGAATTATGGTTCCGCCTTAAATCGACGCAGAGCCTACGCCGTAGCCTACGGCGGCGGCTCTGCGTCGTTGTAACGCGGAACCATAAATCAGCTTCACCCGGTACATACATAGGTTTCTCTAAACTAAAAGAAAATGTGCTCCAATACCGCAGGTCTCATAATTTTATTTTGAACACTGCCAAAACTCTAACTTAAAACGTAACTAGAACTTAAAATTAGCTTGACACAAATGACACTATTAGGGCTGCTGCTACTACTAATAGCCTTGAAGTGCACTTTATATTATATTCCTTGTGGTACAAAAATGTATTTTTGTTACTTTTGTATCAAATAAATATTTGATTAAGGAATATATTAAAATGTCCTTTGTATTTTATATAAGCAAAAAAAATTATGTTTGTATCTCAGATGGGGGAAAAACGCCGCTTATCAACTAATCGATGATCGATCGATAAGGTTATCAACTATCAATTAATGAAATAATCGATAATTTGCATCCCTAATTATGAATTATTAATAACTATCCTAAGACAATTATTAATAACTCTCTAATAACTGAACCAGCACTCCATTTGTTGCACAATATTGTGTTTTTGAAGTTTCCTGTATTTGGATTTTTGCAGTAATTTCTCAGACTTTTAAACATCCTACATTGAAGGAGCATTGCAGCATTTTCCTTGTGATTTTGGTCCTCGACTCAGCTACTTTCCCTTCTCCTGTGTCTGTTTTCAAAATGATGTCAGTTCACACTACACAGCACAGAGGCAGCAATAAATAAGTAGACAATCAGGAGGAAAGTTAAGGACATAAACAGTTAGTCATCACTGGCTTATTCATTTCTAACCCACGGTGTCTGCAGCTAAGCCACGATTAGGGTTCCTGACTTTCCATTTGAAATCCCAGATGGAATAATACAATATTCAGTTTGATCTCTAGTGTAGTTCACATCCTGTTGCTTCTCATTCTTCAGTTATTGCTGAGTGATTAGACTACACATTTTCTCAGTGCTATAATGTCGTGTTGGGTGCAGTCGGGCCTAACCACAACTCTATGAAGCCTGCATTTGAAAAATGTTGGCTCAGGACGATTTGAGAAGAGTTGTCACAATAAGATGAAATACTCCCTGCTGTGTGGTCAGGGCCACTGTGTTAGATACGCCCTATATATCTATGAGGCGGCAGTAAAAAGATTTGTTGTCTAACAAGTTAGGGAGAACAAATAAACATCATGAAACCAAGGTCATAACCGTCCCCCAGATTCGGCAGATACGGCAGATATGTGTTGGTGAAAACTAGACTGAAATACAATAAACTACAATAAAATAACAAAATATTATATAATATAATAAAATCCTTCCTGTATCTTGGTCAGAGTCTCTGTCAGGTAGAGCTGGCCTCAGTGCCGTCTTAGAAACCTTTCTCTTTACTCTCACTTCCACAAAGGATAGATGGATGGATTATTGAATGGATTAAAGTTTATTGCCATGGAAACATTTGACATCTTCTTAATTCCTGTCATGAATTGCATTTATTCTCCCCTCACGGCCTGTGAAAAGACTTTGAAGATACCGTAATGTGACAAAAGTCAGCAATGGCTGAATCCCCAGAGGTCTAGAGGGTAATTTATTCATGAAGAGACCCATCACTCCATCAAAGGTCAGGACTAAGGTTCTGTTGCAACAGCTCATAATTCTAAGCTCCAAAAAGTTACTATTCATTAAATAATGACAGATTTTTTTGAACTTCGTTAAATACTGAAAGCTTTTACTATGTGAATAACTTCAGATGAAAATTAAAAAACTGAATTTTTAAGGCCCAAGTAAGTAAAAAAAAAGCTTAAAAACAAGATCCACATAGTGGTTATGTTGGGAAACCTGTACTTATAACATACAGATCAAAGGATCAGCAACAAATCCAATATAAAGTCCTCCGAATGAGGCAGTAACATTCATAGCAAAATTATTTTTCAATCTTACATTGTGGAAATGGCCTTTTGAAATGTGCAAAAGATATGTTAAAGTACTATTTCTCATTCGGATCGCCACTATCTTCCTGATCTGGTTCAGCATTTATAGACATGCATAATGAAATTACTGCCAAACAATAACTCTGTTTATTATCGGGGAGGAGAAACTCATCAGTTAAATAAATGCCATTTCATAAACTGAAATCGATGCACATTCTTGTAGAAGCAACATTTTCCATTTGTTCTAAATGCAATGTTTTATGGGTTTATATGCTGACATCGTGACGAGATTAATACTGTATCCATGTGCTGTCAATCAGATGGATGCTACTGAGCATTACAGTCCTGTGTCATCTATCAGTGGCTACAGGGGACGGACAGGCTCATTACCCTCTGTGCTGGTGAGGCTTACTGTGATGTAGTGGCAGCAAGAACTCTGTTTAATTATCTGGATGCTGTAGATGCTGTATTTTTTCTTCTTTTTTTCCTTTTTTCTCTTTTTTTCTTCCTTTTTCCTTTCCTTTTTAATCTCGACATTTCGACTTTTGTCACGAAATTCTGACTATTTCCTTGAAATTTCGACTTTTTTCTCAACATTTTGACGTTTTTCTGGACATTTCAACTTTTTTCTCGACATTTCGACTTTTTTCTCGAGATTGTACTTCAACATTAAAGGTATTGTGACATGAAAAACAAATTTTTCTTGATTTTTTGTGTTTTGTTGGGTGTCTTGACATCAATTACACCCAAAAAACAACGAACTTTTAACATTCAGTGTATTGTGTGCTTTCTGGGATTTTCCGCATAACTACGCAAAAACGGCGCATCTGGTTTGGTGGCGGATCGTTACGTAACGATCCGCTAAATCACCGCCCCCTCCACCCAGCTCCCTGCCTCCTCTCCTCTCCAGCGCACCATAAAGGCTGATTTATGGTTCCGCGTTACACCGACGCAGAGCCTACGGCGTAGGGTTACGCGGCGACGCGCACCGTACGCTGAACCCTACGGTGTAGGCTCTGCGCCGATTTAACGCGGAACCATAAATCAGGCTTAACACGGAGCTGTTTAGAGCCTCTTCTCTTCTCATCACCGGAGGAAAACTGCTAAGAAGACCGCGGCCACTGACTGGACTTAAGATAAGGGGACCCTGCTGCTTGCATGCCTTTATTTTTATGATTGTTTGCTGTGGACTGTCTGCTTCGCCCTGCTGCTTTTCCGTGCATGCTTCGCCTGTCGCTCCAGGCTTAACTCTCCGACGCCGCTGTGAGCGTATTGCTCGCGGGGAGCTGCGGTCCCGGTCCTCTGGTCCCGGTTGGACTTCATCCCCGGGCTGTAGTCGCCCTGTCTGGGCTGTGTGTGTGGGTGTTTGTGGTTTGGTGTGCGCGCGTGTGTGTGGAGACGCCGGCAGAAGTGTGTAGCGGTTGGTTGGAGGAGGTTTGGAGGAGGAGCGGGGCAATGATTGACAGGAAAGGGGGAAAAGGAAGCGTTTTTCACGGCGCAAAAAAACACTGTCATAAAAAGCCAGGAATGGAGTACTAGAGTGAAGTTTTTCTTGTTACACTCTTTTAGACACATTTGAGGGATGTTGGCCAAGACTTTTAATAGTGTTAAAAGCATGTTAAAAATGATGTCACAATACCTTTAATCTCGACATTTTGAATGTTTTTCTTGAAATTTTGACTTTTTTTCTCAACATTTCAACTTTTTTTTCAACATTTCAACTTTTTTCTCAACATTTCGACTTTTTTTTCTCAACATTTCGACTTTTTTCTCGACATTTCACTAGTTGCTTACTACGATACCAGCTAATGAGGATTCTTAGAAAAAAAAAAAAAAAAAAATCGACTTTTTTCTCGACATTTTGCCTCTCGCCATTTGCCTTCATTCTAAGGCTTATACAAGACTTTTCATTTTTTGCGGCTCCAGACATATTTGTTTTTTGTGTTTTTGGTCCAATACAGCTCTTTCAACATTTTGGGTTGCCGACCCCTGCTGTAGACGCTTCACTATCAGGAACACGACTTTTTATTCTGTATGAATACATTATATGCTCACATTTTACATTTATCTTTTATCAGTATTTACACTGCTGTTGGTGTTTTAATAGCATTTCATTGGAGGTTTTGGTCTGTAGTAGAAGGATTAGTATCTTTTGTTGAATGCTAAAGTCTAACACTGAAAAGTTTCTACCTTAGAATGATCTGTGTAAACTTTGGCCTTGAAAGACGCTGTGTAGCGGCATGAAAGCTGGGGGAGAGAAAAACAGCAGGGTGTGTGTGTGTGTGTGTGTGTGTGTGTGTGTGTGTGTGTGTGTGTGTGTGTGTCTCTTTCTCTCTCTGAGTGGATGGTGAGAGCATGTGAGGGAAGGAAGGAAGGAAGGAAGGAAGGAAGGAAGGAAGGAAGGAAGGAAGGAAGGAAGGAAGGAAGGAAGGAAGGAAGGAAGGAAGGAAGGAAGGAAGGGAAAAACAAGGAAAGAAGGAAGGGAGAAAAGAGGAAGAGAAAAAGGAAGGAGAGAGCACGAGGAAGGAAGGAAGGAAGGAAGGAAGGAAGGAAGGAAGGAAGGAAGGAAGGAAGGAAGGAAGGAAGGAAGGAAGGAAGGAAGAGAGAAAAAAGGAAGGGAAGAAGGAAGGAGAGAGCAGGAGGAAAGAAGGAAGGAAGGAAGGAAGGAAGAGAGAAAAGAGGAAGGGAAGAAGGAAGGAAGGGAGAAAAGAAGGAAGGAAGGAAGGAAGGAAGGAAGGAAGGAAGGAAGAGAGAAAAGAGGAAGGGAAGAAGGAAGGAAGGAAGGAAGGAAGGAAGGAAGGAAGGAAGGAAGGAAGGAAGCTGGGGGAGAGAAAAACAGCTGTGTGTGTGTGTGTGTGTGTGTGTGTGTGTGTGTGTGTGTGTGTGTGTGTGTGTGTGTGTGTGTGTGTGTGTGTGTGTGTGTGTGTGTGTGTGTGTGTGTGTGTGTGTGTGTGTGTGTGTGTGTCTCTCTCTCTCTCTCTGAGTGGATGGTGAGAGCATGTGAGTGTGGAGCGTGCGAGAGTGTTAGTTAGTTAGTTTTATCTATGGAGTGAGTGTTTTCTTTAATTTTTTTTCTATATTTATTTGTTGGTTTCATAGTGGGTTTAGTTTAATTTGGTGTGCGTTTGGGCCAGCCGCTGTGCTGGGCACATTGTTTGGTAAGCACGACCATAAATGTGAATATGAATGGGCTGAAAAGGAAGCACAGCATTAAGATTGCCTCTACTACCCCCTGTTCCGTAGATCAATGTGGTTTAGCAGTTGGAGAAGTGATTGATTTCAACAGTATTAAATCTGCCGCTCGAATGAACAGCGCGATTGTGATTTTTGTTGACGAGGTTGAAAAAGCAAATGTTTTGGTTGAGAAAGCTGTTGTGATTAATGGATCATTTGTTTCAGTATCTCCTCTCTCTACAACCCCTTGTGCTGTCTTCGGGTCAAGGAAGGAGGAAGGGAAGAAGGAAAGAAGGAAGGGAGAAGGAATGGAAAAACAAGGAAAGAAGGAAGGAAGGGAGAAAAGAAGGAAGGGAGGAAGGAAGGAAGGAAGGAAGGAAGGAAGGAAGGAAGGAAGGAAGGGAGGGAGGGAGGGAGGGAGGGAGGGAGGAAGGAAGGAAGGAAGGAAGGAAGGGAGGGAGGGAGGGAGGGAGGGAGGGAGGGAGGGAGGGAGGGAGGGAGGGAGGGAGGAAGGAAGGAAGGAAGGAAGGAAGGAAAAACAAGGAAAGAAGGAAGGGAGGAAGGAAGGAAGGAAGGAAGGAAGGAAGGAAGGAAGGAAGAGAGGGAGGGAGGGAAGGAAGGAAGGAAGGAAGGAAGGAAGGAAGAGAGGGAGGGAGGGAGGGAAGGAAGGAAGGAAGGAAGGAAGGAAGGAAGGAAGGAAGGAAGAGAGGGAAGGAAGGAAGGAAGGAAGGGAGGGAGGGAGGGAGGGAGGGAGGGAAGGAAGGAAGGAAGGAAGGAAGGAAGAGAGGGAGGGAGGGAAGGAAGGAAGGAAGGAAGGAAGGAAGGAAGGAAAAACAAGGAAAGAAGGAAGGGAGGAAGGAAGGAAGAGAGGGAGGGAGGGAAGGAAGGAAGGAAGAGAGGGAGGGAGGGAAGGAAGGAAGGAAGGAAGGAAGGAAGGAAGGAAGGAAGGAAGGAAGAGAGGGAGGGAGGGAAGGAAGGAAGGAAGGAAGGGAGGAAGGAAGGGAGGAAGGAAGGAAGGAAGGAAGGAAGGAAGAGAGGGAGGGAGGGAAGGAAGGAAGGAAGAGAGGGAGGGAGGGAAGGAAGGAAGGAAGGAAGGAAGGAAGAGAGGGAAGAGAGGGAGGGAGGGAAGGAAGGAAGGAAGAGAGGGAGGGAGGGAAGGAAGGAAGGAAGGAAGGAAGGAAGGAAGGAAGGAAGGAAAAACAAGGAAAGAAGGAAGGGAGGAAGGAAGGAAGGAAGGAAGGAAGGAAGGAAGGAAGAGAGGGAGGGAGGGAAGGAAGGAAGGAAGGAAGGAAGGAAGGAAGGAAGGAAGGAAGGAAGGAAAAACAAGGAAAGAAGGAAGGAAGGAAGGAAGGAAGGAAGAGAGGGAGGGAGGGAAGGAAGGAAGGAAGGAAGGAAGGAAGGAAGGAAGGAAGGAAAAACAAGGAAAGAAGGAAGGAAGGAAGGAAGGAAGGAAGGAAGGAAGGAAGGAAGAGGGAAAAGAGGAAGGGAAGAAGGAAGGAGAGAGCAGGAGGAAAGAAGGAAGGAAGGAAGGAAGGAAGGAAGGAAGGAAGGAAGGAAGGAAGGAAGGAAGAGAGGGAGGGAGGGAAGGAAGGAAGGAAGGAAGGAAGGAAGAGAGGGAAGAGAGGGAGGGAGGGAAGGAAGGAAGGAAGAGAGGGAGGGAGGGAAGGAAGGAAGGAAGGAAGGAAGGAAGGAAGGAAGGAAAAACAAGGAAAGAAGGAAGGGAGGAAGGAAGGAAGGAAGGAAGGAAGAGAGGGAGGGAGGGAAGGAAGGAAGGAAGGAAGGAAGGAAGGAAGGAAGGAAGGAAAAACAAGGAAAGAAGGAAGGAAGGAAGGAAGGAAGGAAGAGAGGGAGGGAGGGAAGGAAGGAAGGAAGGAAGGAAGGAAGGAAGGAAGGAAAAACAAGGAAAGAAGGAAGGAAGGAAGGAAGGAAGGAAGGAAGGAAGGAAGGAAGGAAGGAAGGAAGGAAGGAAGGAAGAGGGAAAAGAGGAAGGGAAGAAGGAAGGAGAGAGCAGGAGGAAAGAAGGAAGGAAGGAAGGAAGGAAGGAAGGAAGGAAGGAAGGAAGGAAGGAAGGAAGGAAGGAAGGAAGGAAGGAAGGAAGGAAGGAAGGAAGGAAGGAAGGAAGGAAGGAAGGGAGAAAATAGGAAGGGAGAAAAGAGGAGAGAGCAGGAGGAAAGAAGGAACAGGAGAATTAGGTCATTTTGACCCAAAGACGGTAAGAGGGTTAATGATGATGATTTGGACAGAATTGTCTAGGTTTGGAAAGATTATTTCCCCGTTCAGAAAAATGCCGGCGGGGCGCAAATCTCCGCTATTGAAGCATGTTGTGTCGCACAGACGGCAGGTTCTTATGATTCTCAGTAGGAGAGATGAAAAACTAAACCTGGTGTTTAACATAAAAAGTAGATGATTTTGCTTATACTGTTTATGCAACTTCTGGTTCGTTAAAGTGCTTTAGATGCGGGGTAGAGGGGCATTTAGCCCGGGCCTGTCCCGAGAGAGAGCAGACCCCCCCGGCCCAGCAAAAGGCAGAGGCAGATCAGATGGAAACAGATAGAAAAACAGACACAGTGAAGAATGATGAGGAGAAAGGTAATCTCAAAAGAAAAAGAAAAGGCAATAGTGATTCTCAGGCAAAGAAAGGCATGAGAAGAGAGCAGGAAGAACAGGCAGAGTGTGTGGTTAATGCAGGTACAGATGAGGAGGAGGAGGGAGGAGATGAAGATTGGGAAGATGAGTGTGATGAGGACAGCCAGTCTCACTCTTGCTTTTCAAGCCAGCATTTGGTTAGTCCTTTCATGTCAGACGATCCTGACAGTTATCCGTTTTGTTGTCAATCGCATGCTCGAAAGCTCTAATGAAAGATCTGTAGGTCAGAGGATCTCCTTTAAACGTTGGTATATCTCGATGTGGAAGTTGAGACAAACTTTGTTGTTTAATAAGCATCTCCGTGACCTCATTTTGCCGCTGCAGCACTTCAAACAGACTGTCTGTAGAAGAATCAGAGCGGTCATGGTGATCGGGACGCGACATACTATTGTCTACATCAGCTCTTGAGTTTCTTCTGGCTGCAGGACCAACGTGGCTTAAAATGACGAAAAGGCTTGTCATCTTTATCAATACTGGCTACTTGTGTTTTTTGTTCACAAGTCAGTAATTCAAATTTGGGTCTTGGCCACTGATCAAAGAAGCTGTCCACTGACTCATCTTCATGTTGCTCATACAGCTTTAACTTGGAATCTGAAGCAGCAATCTCAGTTTCGATTTCCAATTGCTTCTTCATTAATCTCAGACAAATTTCTTCTTGCTCGATTGCTTCTTTCTTTTTCATTGCAGCAGCTCTTGCTAACAATGCTTCACGTTCTACTTTAATTTTGAGCTTTGCAGAACTAGTGCTGGACGAACGGCTTGCGACTGAACTTTTGCAATCCACTTGCAATCCACTTGTTCAGTTGTTGTAAGAACAGTATCAGTTCTGAATGTCTTTGCTCAAAAGCATCTTGATCTGATTGCTTTTCTTCTTCATCCAACAATTCACACACTTCTTCATTAAGCCTTTCAAGTTCCCCAAGGCATATTTCAAACACAAACAATGCTTCATCTTTTATGAATTTAACGTTGTGTTCATTTTCCATAAACTTTTCCAAGTCATTCTTGTGTTTGGTTAACTTAACCAATTTTCCCCTTCTTTCTCCTTTCAGCCTTCGGATTTTCTCCTCTATAGCCTTTTGTGTGTGTGAAGTTAAAACTCAAGTGTCCCTGACCTGGAAGGGAGGAGCTGACTCCTCCTTCATCTTACTTGCCTTGGCCTTACATGGTGAAGTACCAGAAAGAACTACGTTTCCCAGAACACCAAGGGCAAGATGGCCGCCAATTGGCTGATTCAAGGCAGCTGTTAAGAAATGGAAGTCTGTCTCACTTCATTCACACCCAAGCAAATGAACAGAGCGGAAAGCAGCCAGAAAGTATCTACAAGATCCATTTTAAAAAAAGACTCCAATACACCAATGGTCGGTGAATATATGTTCTTTTAGACAACCAGAATACATACTTTGAAATGCTAAATTTACTAATACTTACCTTGATTGGTTTACTTACCTGTCCTGATTTGTTTGTTAGTGTTTGTTTAAGCTGAACCACAGCAAACTTACGACAGTATTGAGCATTGATTGAATTTGGTTGTTGATTATTATGTTGAACAATTTAAGCTTAATGTTAAAAGTATAAAAGTTAATTGCAAAGTTGAAGGATACAAATGTTAAACTTTTTCTAAAAGTTAAGTTAAATTTAAATTTCTTAATTACCTTCGTACTTTTCTCATTAAGCTAATTATACTTACCCTTTTACTTTTACTCCATTTGGTGGATTTAATCAGTTTCAGCATGGTAATGAATTTAAAATAATTAATTAAATTATTAATTCATCTTGATTTCCCTTAAATGGATAAAACGATTTTGACTTTACATTTTGATTTACTTGTTTGACTCATTTTGAACAGTAAACAATTTAAAAGTTTAAAAATGGGGTTTAAAAGTTTACGTTTAAAAGTTTAAGTTTACTGTTTGAGTTATTTGAACTTTTTTTTTTTGTAAATACCTGTACATATTGTATTTTCATTGTTAACACTTATTTCTTTGTTTTCGAAGGTTAACAACCTGATTACTATTTGAAGATCAACTGAAAAGAAACCAACCAAGCCTAAAAGTTGGATAAATAAAGTTGATCAATTGGAAATCCGAGTTGTCCTGGTGTCCTTTCGGAGTCAACTGAGTGGAACTTGACAGTGTGGGCTTTGGCGCCCTCTTCTGGTCATCACTCGCAACCGCGCCTTTTTCTGCCATCTCGTTTATTTCAAAAATCTTTCACACACAAACTGTCACAATTACTCGAATTATCCACAGCTTCTAACTCTTCTTATGCATCCACAAACACTTGTGAAAGGAGTTTCTCATCATGTGTGCAGGTTTTCTTTATTAAAACTCAATGGCTTTCCGGGCTGAATATAGCCGGCCCCATGGCTTTGATGTGATGATTAGCGTTAATTGGCTAATAGAGTCAATGGAGAACATCCGACATTATCATGGAAAATCTTGGTTCATCAGACTTCTTAGTTACTCACAGTACCAGTGCTTTTCTCAAGAGCGGCACAGGCTATTGCAGAATCTTTCCACTTAGTAGCAGGAGTCTTTTGACTTTTATGTGGGTGCAGCAGCCGGCTGCCTCACTAGTCGAGAGGGACCTGGCTGCAGGCAAGATGGCCGACAAGGGCGCGGCCATACTTCCATCCATACCGGAAGTTGGTCTTCATGTATATTCAAAATTTTAAATTAAAATTAATACAAAATAAAAAGCTTAAATTAAAATAAGCTTAAAGTAAATTCAAATACTTGATAAATAATAAAATAAAATAACAGAATAAAAAAATAAATTAAGCACAAGTAGCACAAAATTTCAAGCCTTTGTACTTTTCTTTTTTAACCAGCAGAACTAGAACAAGCCCATGAACTCATAGAAACTCTGTGTGTGTTTGAGTCTGTGTAAATGTGACAAAACATGCAAAAACAAACATTTTTCCCAAAGAATCACCCAGTGATGTCATGAGATTGCGTACGTGGATAAAAGGGATAAAAGAAAAGTAACAGCTCAACGTAGCCTAATGTAGCGGAGTAAGAGCAACAGTTTCTTCTTCACAAATCTACTCAAGTAAAAAGTATAGTGATTCAAAACTACTCCTAAAAGTACAACATTTCCCAAAACTTACTTGAGTAAATGTAACTCGTTACTACCCAACTCTGAAAACAAAGTTCTTGTTTTGTATCTTTTACTCCAAAAAAGTGAAAAATTATACAAACTACAGAACCAAATCCTTTTCTAAATAAAATAGAATATGCTGGTCAAAAGACTGTTTTGCTCCAAGGTCCAGTGACTTCTAGCACTTTCACTGAGTTATAGCATATTTATCACACATGCAGCAGCCAATAGAAACGCAGCACTCTGCTCCGTCACCAGTCACTGGCCAGAACACAAATAAATCTTGCTAAAGATATTAATCATTTTAAACATAAATAACGTTTATCCAAAATGGCTACAACATGGTTATTAGGGAGGAGTGAGGTGATGAGGGATTGTTATAAGGCAATCCTTGTCTTTCTTTAAGATGCAGGAATAGACAATAGGATATAGATGTGGTTATCTATTTTATTTAGGTATTTCCTTTTTTTTTCTTCTCCCCTTTAAGTTATACTGTACGATGGAGTATTAGGGCCAAACTAAGACAACAAAAAAATAGAAATTAAGAGAACAAAGTCATAATAATATGTGAATAAAGTCGTAAAATTACGAGAATAAAGTCGTAAAATTACGAGAATAAAGTCATAATAATACGAGAATAAAGTCGTAATATTTTGAGAATAAAGTCGTTATATTAAATATATTATAAATAGGCTATATAAATATAACTTCAATCTTCAACAAGATGTTCTCTCATAATATTACAACTTTATTCTCGTAATTTTACAACTTTATTCTCGTAATATTACGACTTTATTGTCATATTACGACTTTATTCTGATAATATTACGACTTTATTCTATTACGACTTTATTTTCATTATATTATGACTTTATTCTCATAATTTCCAATTTTTTTTGTCTTAGTTTGGCCCTAATACTCCGTCGTAATACTGTAACCTGATGTACTAATTATCCTGATGTTGCACACTCTGGTACAGTAGGGGGCGGTTTGCACCACAGACCAACAGATGGGGGGACTGGTCTCAGTACACTAGCAGTTTAATTGTGTGTCTGGACCTTTGACTTGTTCTGCGTATCTGCAGCATCTCCAGCTGAAGCTATGCACCCGCAAATGTTTGTGTTTGAATCATTCTTGTGCAAAAGAGTTTTTGGTCAGAGCTTACAAAGGAAATGTGAAGAAAATGAGAACTAAGTATATTTTCATGGGTCTGTTTCCTCCATTCCTGCAGATTCCTCCAGAACGGGACACTGGGAAAGAAATAAAGAAACATGTATGTTAACAGACAATCATCTGGTAGTGGATGTGCCTTGGTTAAGTTTAATGTCATAATATTTGATTCAATAATTTAAGGTCCAGTAAGATAGTAAATAGCACAACGAGTATATCTATTATTATTACAATTAATGGTATTTTGTGCTTATAATAGAAAGAACTTACAACATGTTAAAGATATATGTTTGAAAATTAGATATTTTATGGCTGTTACTGTTTGTGCTATGATAGTTCAAATTTCATTATCTGTTATTGTATTGATAACAATTTAAAACATAATTTAAAAGGAGATGTCATATAGTGGAACTAACGTTGCCAAGGTAATGTTTACATTGTAATGTAGAGTGTTTTGAGTGGTTGTTAATGTTGTGTCTTCCCAATGCCAAAGTAAGAGCCGTGTTTCAGGATGGCTTAACTTCTATCCCACCAGCCACATTTTATTGGCTCAATTTCGTGACAAATATTAAGTGGACAAAAGTTTGGTCGTTACCACAAAGATTCTTCCTAACAAATAAAGTCAAAGAGATCTCTTTTAAATTGATACACAACTTCTACCCTGCAAAACATTATTTATCTAAATTTAAGAAGGATATAGACGTTAATTGTTCTTCTTGCCAAAAATATCCTGAGACTTATTCCCACTTATTTTGGTCATGTGAATTCAGTTGTAAATTTTGGAGGGACTTCCACAAGTATATTGTTGATTCTGTCTTTTCTGATTTTCATCTTTATTTTAAGAATGTTATTTTTGGTTTTCATAATTTTAATCACAAAGATAGGGACGCTTTCTTTTTTATTAATCTGTTTTTATTTTTAGCTAAATTTCCAAATTCCAAAGTCCAAATTCATCCACAGAAAACCTGAACTCCTTGTACTTAAAAAAGAACTTGATCAATATATAAGGACAATTTACTCATCAAAAAACAAAAAGGCACAAAAGACCATCGGCATCTGTAAATCGTTCTATTTGACTACATGAAACCTACTCTCGCACATTATGTTATTTTTATTTTTATTTATCTGTTTAATTTACATTCAACTGTCTTGTTCTTTATATATTCTTTTGTTTATTTCTTTTCTATATGGTGCTCGAATCTCTGTATTTGTATGTTACCCTTGTTCTTAATTTTGCATTGTATTTTGAGATTTAAATAAAGAATTAAAAAAAAAAGTATTGTTGTCTTGGTTACAGAAACTCTCTTCTCATGCTGGTTAGATTCAGTATTCGGCGCTATGAGTCCTACGGAGTCTCTGCAGTACTGAAATGTCACCACTAGATGGCAACATTGCAACAGGGAGTGATACAATCACTGAAACCTCCCCCATCCCCCCCACGGCAAACAATACATGAAAACAACATCAGATGGAGTGGACTCGAGAGATTTTCTTTTCTATATCAATAATACCAGTTTGCCACAGCTTTATGAGAAAAACTTTTTAAAGACACGCACATGACAAATGCAATATCAAGCAACTGACATTTGTTTTATTTATGTAAGGGATTTAATTTTTCTTTGATGCAGAGGACAGTAGTAGTGAGGTTTATATGAATATAAATGAATATAAAAAAAAAAAAATATATATATATATATATATTTTTTTTTTTTTTTTTTTTTTTTTTTTTTTTTTACCTTGTCTGCACACATTTCCCAAAATCAACTAAAGGTAACGATGAATGCCAAACATATTTTAGGGAGAAGTAAGTCTGTTTTTTTCAGTTTTTTTTATGTGCTTGAAAACCCTGAACAAAAGCCCCACCACCTCCTTAAAAAAAAAATCATAATTTAAGAGAGACATAAATATATTTTTTTCCGCTTGACGGCTTAGTTTTCACTTATGGTTATGGTTGGCATGGTTACTCTGGATAATAATCATGACTTGGTTTCATTCGGCTGCTTGAAGCAAATGTTCAACATTAATGGAATAACTTACTTTGCCACAATATCAAAGATCTTTAATATTTTCAACTCAGGGTCATAGTTTAAGGGTAATTCAATAATGTTCTAAAACAAAGGGCTGGCCGCTAATCTTCCCAGTATGTTAATGCCTTGTTTGTGTGCATTTCATATGTTGGAAGAGGAATATTAATGACATTTAATTTTCATATGATGGAAAAAGTGGAAAAAAACATGTTTTCTTCCTTTTTCTGAGTCGTTGTTTTGTTTTGTTGCATTTCCTTTCCCCCTCTTAATCCTAGCTGGATCTTGCTCGTGGCCTCTGCGAGCAGCAAGGAGCAACAAAAGCAAAATGAGATTGAGGTAAGCTGATTTCAGATTTAAAACTGAGCAACTTAAACTTGTTTCTCTTTTGTAAGGCAGCCCAGTTTAAAAAGAAAACAAAACCATCTGCCTTTATAGAAGGTGAGCTTTACATTTCTGTATTGTTTTGTAGGATCAGTCCATCATATTTTGACCTCCGAATCTACAGAGTTCAAGTGCAAAACTCACATTGTTCATCACTGATCTTAAAAGCCTTACACATTGTATAATCTTTCACTAAATAGTAAATGGCTGCTTGAAAAACAGGCTTCAGAGACCTGGAGAAAAAAACAAACTATGTCTAAACTTGTGCGTTACGAGATTGCAGAAATGAATAGAATGAATAGTTTTGTCTGAGTTCATTATCCAGTTGTTTTCCTCCCTGTTTTGTTTTATATTTATGTGACTTTTGTGTGAGTTGAGGCTGTAAATGCTTTAGGGGGTCAGTATCTGAGGATTAGTTTGTACTAAAAAGCTTTTATAAAAGCAACATTTAATTTCCCATGCAAATTAAAATATATCAAAGACAGCATTTAATGGAAACAGGTCATTAATTAGTGAGAGATTGTTTGGAAAAAAAAATTGTAATTTGGGCCTCAAAAGATTTAAATTATTTGCTAATGGATTAGGTAGTTTCCTGGCATTAAAAAAATACCAGGATACGTGGAGTTGATAAATGCATGTTGACTGGAGATTGTTTCATTTCCATCCTTCAAAAGTTTGGATGTTGCAAGTCATCCCAGGTTAAAGCAGTGGCGTCAATTCAGTGAAAGCTAAGGTATGGCAAGGTTACGAGTCACAGAACTTAACTAGAGTATCAGTCAACACGTCCAGCAAATACTCATCACAGAAGTCTGCTATGTAGCTTATCCGTGTGGTCAATAAAACTGGAACTTTTTCAAATGCAGTCTCGCTCACTGCAAAAACTCAAAATCTTTCCAGGAATATTTGTCTTATTTCTAGTTAAAATGTCTCATTTTTAGTCAAAAAATCTCATTACACTTAAAACAAGAGTCATTACTAGAAAAATAACTTGTTATTTGACCATTTTCACCTGTTTCAAGTAAATTTTCACTTGAAATAAGTAGAAAAATCTGCCAGTGGGACAAGATTTATCTTCTCATTACAAGCAAAAAAATCTTGTTCCACTGCCAGATTTTTCTACTTATTTTAAGTGAAAATCTACTTGAAACAGGTGAAAATGGTTGTTTTTGAGTCTTGTCTTAAATGTAATGTGATTTAAAAAAAAAAAGAGACTAAAAATTAGACATTTTAACTAGAAATAAGACAAATATTCTTGTTAGGATTTTGAGTTTTTGCAGTGTATAATAAATAGTGAAATCGATCATGTTGTTCTTATTTGCATTTGTAGTTATTCCATAAATTTATTTTAAAAAAAACAACATTTACATTTAACCCTTGAAGCAAAGGTGTGGCGGCTGCCGTACCTTCATACCCAATTGACGCCCCTGGGTTAAAGTTGTCGCACCGTAGAACTGCGATGGAGCACTGAGGCTGCACACAGTGGGCTGTAGTTCTTGGAGAAGCATTGGTGTTTTTTGTGAGCAGCTGGATGTTGTACGCATCAGTCTGTGGTTGCTATTGAAATCCTCTGTGCAGCCATCTGTTGGGGCAGCAGCATCAGAATAAGCGGCGATAAATAAATAAATAAATAAATAATGAACAAGCTGATTGAGGAGGCAGGTGAACTGCTGGAAGCCTCTAGAGCCGGTTGTTTCACAAGAGACTCACCACTATGGATAAATACTCACATCCTCAACACAACTTCCCATCCGAAGTCACAAGTAGAAGTATTTAAAGGGGACCTATTATGAAAAACACGTTTTTTCTTGTTTTAACATATATAAAGTGGTCTCCCCTCACCCTGACAACACAGGGAAGATGATATCCCATGGAATTCTGCAGGGTCTGTACACCCCGCCCGGAGGGTCCTTCCAGTGTCATGTGACTTTTTTGAGCCGTTCTGAATCTGCTCCCGTCGTGACGTCACGACGGGAGCAGATTTCCATAGGTTCGGCCTCCGCTGCTGAAACCACGCCCACAACCAGCTCTCTCCGCCGGCTGGAGCTCCGCCATTGTTTAGAAGCGGTGGCTGCTGAACAGCGAGGGAGAGTTAAAATTAGGTTTTGCATCGACATTTACCCTCATAAAAGGATCAGTTCCCACAGCAAGGACCCGGCAACTGCACACGAGGCAGCGTTATTTGTTTATGTTATTTATATTTGTATGATCTCTGCATGGGCAAGTATTTAGCTTAGCTCAGGAGCTGCTCACGGACCGGACCGTCGAGGAGCCCGGAACTCCGGGCCCGGAGTTCCGGGCTCGGGGCTCTGGCGGCTCTATTAGTACCGTAATACATTTTTGTTCTGTGGTTTCAGATCTTCCAAGCAATTCACCTGGAGCTGTTCAACGACACATTCAGAAGACGCATGGTCCTTCCTTGAGCCAGCAATAGTGCATACATTTTATTTATATATTTTAACAATAAAGTTGCCATTTGTGAAAATTCAGTGTTGTGATTTCTTTACAGTTAACATAATTCATTTGTCTTGTAACATAAGAAGTGAAATGATAAGGAATTGGAGTAAATAACCATGGTGTACCTGTTTAGAATTAAATTAAATCTTCCTGTGTGAAGACGAGGTGACTAAAGGCTGATTTATGGTTCCGCGTTACACCAACGCAGAGCCTACGGCTTAGGGTACACGTCGATTTAACGCAGAACGTTAAAAGAATTTGTCATCTCGCGGTAAAAACGATAAATTCCCGTTTATGACGTTTTTGTGTAAAGTCGAATTTATGGTTCTGTGGTTTAATCGACGCACAACGTACGTGAAGGAAGGAAGGAAGGAAGGAAGGAAGGAAGGAAGGAAGGAAGGAAGGAAGGAAGGAAGGAAGGAAGGAAGGAAGGAAGGAAGGAAGGAAGGAAGGAAGGAAGGAAGGAAGGAAGGAAGGAAGGAAGGAAGGAAGGAAGGAAGGAAGGAAGAAGATGAGGTTTTTGTGTAACAAACATGGCGGATTTGAGTCATTAGCCTACAGTTTTGCAGTACAGGTGTAACTAATTTAATTGGTTTTTATCAATTCAATTTAATTGGTGTAGTTTAGTATTTAGTATCTTTTAGAGCAGTGTTTTGGCTCCAAAGACTGAATGTGGTGATAGATT
Organism: Cololabis saira; assembly: GCF_033807715.1. Taxonomy (NCBI): domain Eukaryota; kingdom Metazoa; phylum Chordata; class Actinopteri; order Beloniformes; family Belonidae; genus Cololabis; species Cololabis saira. The sequence goes on along the minus strand of NC_084597.1, from coordinate 6,866,942 downwards.
TATAGTTACAAAGATGGAGTTGTATTGGTATTTTTTTTATCGTCATTTTTATCGTTATCGGGATAAATGCCAGAAATTATCGTGATACATTTTTTAGTCCATACCGCCCATCCCTACTCTGCACACATATTAATGGTTGATACCATGCCGGTAGAAACCTGAGGTGATAACAGTCTTTATGTGGTGGTTGAAATTCAGGTCTGAGTCCACAACCAGTCCCAGATTTCTGGCTTCGCTATTGTTTTTTTTACCTTCACAGCTTGAAGCTGAAGAGTGCTGACGTTTCATCTTTCATCCTTGGCTCCAAACACTATTATTTCTGTTTTGTCTTCATTTTAATTAAGAAAATTCTGGCAACTCCTGGTGTGTCCTGATGATATGATTATATAGATTTGTATGTCATCTGCATAGTTATGGTAACACATTTTGAGGGCCCCTATCTTGTAAAACTGCAGGTGGATGGAGAGTTCAAACTCTGAATAAACGAGATTCTGAAGCACATTGGGGTGTATTTTCTTTTCTTTTTTTGTGGGGAGGGAGAACTTGTGGTGTGGTTAAAATTTCAAGAAGGAGCTAATTAATTAAAAGTTTACAAACCTTTAAGTTTTACAGAAATATTTTTTTGTTTGTGGGTGTTATTTTGTATTTGGATGTATCTTTGTTGAAGTTTACAGTTCAATTCAATTCAATTAAATTTTATTTATATAGCGTCTAATACAACAAAAGTTGTCTCTAGACGCTTTCCAGAGACCCAGAACATGTAGTCGAGCAATTATTACATAAACAATGGCAGGTAAAAACTCCCCTAGTGGGAGAAAAACCGTAAGCCAAACAGTGGCAAGAAAAACTCCCCTTTAGGAGGGAAGAAACCTTGAGCAGGACCAGGCTCATAAGGGGGGACCCTCCTGCCGAGGGCCAGACTGGGGGTCAGGGACGGTAACAGCACAGCAGGCAGGTGGAAGCAGCAACGGGATGACCAGGGGTGGGGACCGCAGGCCAGCATGCAGCTCCCGAAGCTCCGGCCCAATCAGCAAGTCCCAGGTTGGGGTGCAGGGTCGGGGAAGGGTTGGAAGGGGCAGGGCCAGGGAGAGGAGTCTTGACGGACAAACCTTCTCCCCCGCCCAAAAGGGGCCGTTACCCTGCCCCCCTCACTCCCACACTGCAGGATCCGGTGTTTTGCATTCGGAGATGCTCTTCGCCACCGGCAGAGGATGCTGCACCAAGAAAAAAGAGAAGAGAAAGGAGGGGGGGGGTGGCGGCAGCACAAGAAACTACAGGAGCGACTCTAACACACTAAAGTTTACACTACCTAGAGATTTACCAACACCAGCTAGAGGTCTACTAAACACTAACTATACGCTTTACTAAACAGAAATGTTTTAAGTTTAGTTTTAAAGGTGGAGGTGGTGTCAGCCTCCTTAACCCAGATTGGAAGTTGGTTCCATAGTAAAGGTGCCTGATAGCAGAACGCCCGCCCTCCAAATCTACATTTAGATACTCTAGGAACTACGAGTAAACCTGCACCCTGAGAACGGAGAGCTCTGACAGGAACATAAGGCACTATCAAGGTTGGAGGAGAGTTGTGAAGCGTTCATGTTATACAGTTTATGGTTTTGCTGCTTATAACACATTTCACATTTACCATTTACCTGTAATCAGACTCGGGGTTTTAACTTAAACTCTGTGTGCTAACGGCTACATTACAAGGATAATTAAATCTGTCCAAACATCCTCAGATGCCGCCAACAAAATCAGTGTTGTCAAGGCTGAAACCGAGACCAACGCAGCTCTGCAGCGTAACTTTATACCCACAAATGACGTAATAAGGGACACCTCATCGCATAAGTCAACTTGGAAGGGTCCTGAAAGGTTACAAGACAGGAAGTAAAATTGATTATGCTCTGTTAAGTTTAAATAGACGTTAGGACATGACAGTTTTGAGTAGAAAGTGATAAGTAAAGTGACGACAGCCAAACATAACCAGAGTCAGCCATCTATCCAAACACCACGCCGCTGATTATCCTTCTGTACACGTGTGGCTATATCTGATCTGATATCTGATTTTGACGTACATAAAAAGTCACCTCTGTCACTGACGTGAAATGTATCTCTGAAGACCAAAACTGTTTTTGAAACAGTTTATCTTAACAGCGCTATTAGGATTAGAGGTTACATCGCCTATAGAAGTGAAGCCTCTGTAGAGAAAAGCAGAACAACAGGCTTGTCTCTGTCACATATTACATTACAATATTGCTTTTTGCTTTGAACTTCACTAATTATAATGCAGTCTCCCGAAAAAAAAAACAAAAAAAAAACTCAGTCATGACCAGTGGGTAGGAAGGAGAAAACAATTTGCATAATGGAAAAAAAATCAGATCAAATCTCTGAAATCAGCCACTGAGCTTCAATGGTTGAGCGAGTGAGAGAAGAGAGAGAGAGAGAGAGAGAGAGAGAGAGAGAGAGAGAGAGAGAGAGAGAGAGAGAGAGAGAGAGAGAGAGAAGAAAGTGGAAGAGAAATGGATGAAACCCTTCAATTAGAATTCAATTAGAAACTGGAAATTACGCAAACATTTTACTTCTCTTTTTAACTCTTTGACATGACAAACTGGAGGAAATGATAAATGGGAGAATTGCATGTGTGTTTGTTGTTATCGGTGGGCAGAACTCAACATGTTTACATCATAAAGTACTTAATCAGTCGTCTCCCCTGGATACCGAGCTCAAGCTTCCCCTGTAGCAAACTCTGTCAAGTCATCACATTATTTATAATTGTTTATTTACTTAGTTGAGATGAGATATGCCACAAATAAAATGTGAATTCTTAACAAAGTGAAATCCCTATGTATTGTAGTTGTTTTATTTTTACTGTGGTCGTCGTTCTCCTCTGTAGGATACCGTTTGGCCGGCAGCACATTTGAAAATACTCGGGAGGTGTTTACCACCGCGTTGCATCATCTTTTAACAACAGTCAGTAAGCCGTTGTGAACCGCGGAGACCAGCTGTAGCTTTAAAAACAAACTGTTTTCCCATCCATAGGATTTTAGCAGCTCAGCAGTTAGTGGCCTTCCTCCTTGTTTTCTATCTTTCATTAACTAATTATTATTATGTTCATTTCAAATCCCCCATGGACTGTCAGTGGGTGGCAGCTTTGAACAGCTTTCACTGTATCTATAAAGACGTTTCTTCTTTTTTTTTTTTTTTTACCTTGTCTGCACACATATTAAAGGAGCTGTATGTAAGAGCAATAATAAAACGAATCATAAAATGACCCCGATATGTCAACAGACATTTAAAAATCATGTTCATTTCAAATACTTATGTCACTGACAACAGCACTCAAGCCAGGATATTCCAGTTTAAAAAGAGGAGTTGCAGCCCTCAACTGATGTTTATGTTTTCATTTTTTGTTTTGGCCTGAAGCGCCACCCTCCACCTATCTCCCAATCACGAAATCAGTATTGTTTCTGAAGCTCCACCCTCCACCTATCTCCCAATCACCAAGTCAGTATTGTTTCAGCATCCGGGTTGCCAGCTCGGCTCTAATTATGGCAGCCATGGCAGCCTACATTCCTGCTGCATTCTGCAGCCTACCTGGCAACCTCTGGTCGGGGGGAGGAGGGGGAGGGCACACGCCGCTCAACAATATTTTGAAAGTGACTGCAGTACCAGTTTTGGACATTTCTTACAGACGGCTCCTTTAATGATTGATACCATGAAGGTAGAAACCAAAGGTATATATATGTGCATTATTACTATATTTAATATACATATATATATATATATACGCATACATATGCATACACATACATAAATATACACATACAAACCCAGTGATATTTTTTTTTTTTGGGGGGGTGGGGGGGGGGTGACGACATCCACTGCCAATCCAGGAAACAGGAACACATGGAGACACACGTCAAGCACTGGAAATCTGCAACAAAAAACCACAAACAAAACACGAAACCGGCACGGAGCCGACCAAAACACGAACAGCAATCGACCCAAATCTTGAGATCTGATCACAGTCTGAGCTAAGCTAGCGCTACCGCTACCGCTACCTAACCCCAAAAACTACAGAGCAAGCATGCAGGTGAACAAGCCAGTGTGTATGTCTATGTGTGTGTATGCGTGTATGTATATGATCATGCGTGTGTGTGTGTGTGTGTGTGTGTGTGTGTGTGTGTGTGTGTGTGTGTGTGTGTGTGTGTGTGTGTGTGTGTGTGTGTGTATGTATGTGTATGCGTACATGTGTGTACATGAAACGGTGCATGATTGTGTGTCGGTGAGAATGCGGTGTGGAAGGGTCCTGCCATGGAGGATTTGAACCTCCATTGGCAGGACAACAAAACTTAATAATTTATCAATATTATATTATACAAAGATGGTTATTATTATTATTATTATTATTATTATTATTATTAGTATTATTATTATTATGTATAGTATATCATATTATTATTAGTATAGATATCGGATAGGTGAATGGATGAATGAATGGGATGCCTGGGTCTGGGGCCCTCCGTTGTCGGGCCTGCGCGGGTGTCGCCTTGTTGGGGGGTTCCCTCTCTCCGGGCCCGTCTCCGGTCCCCCCCGCTGCCTCTGCGGCGGGCGCCCCTCTGGTCATGGAGGGCCACTTTCGTGGGGGCGGGTGCTGCTGCCCGCGTCGGCTGCCGGGGCGGCTCTGTCTCTCCGGGCAGGCTGGCCCTCTGCCGGGTGGGGGTCGTTGGCCTGAAGGGTGAGGCCTCCTGACCACGTGCCCGGCCCGGGCCGGGTGGCGGGTGGATTGCCTGGGGGGGGGGGGGGGGAGGGGGGGTGTCTCGCTGGCGATGGGTTGCCTCCCTCCTACTTCTCCCCTCTGTGGGGTTGCCGGTGGCCTGGGTTCCGGGCTCTTCCTTGTCGGCCTCTGGTCTCGCGGGGTGGCGGGGTTGCTCCCCCCCTCCCCCACTATAGATACACTTCAGGTGGAGCTTTGTTTGGTTTATTACACACACACACACACACACACACACACACACACACACACACACACACACACACACACACACACACACACACACACACACACACACACACACACACACACACACACGCACACACACACACAACCACACACACATATACATACACACACACATAGCCACAAAGACGTTTCTTCTTGACTCATGACTGCTAAATGACCGTAGTAGTATTACAAATGTAGCCCTTTAAAATATCTATTAATTGCATTTAAAGAAACAAGAAACAAGTAAAGAGGGCCTAAAAATCACAACCACTCATGCTGGTCTGTATGGATGGGTGATGGATGGATGAATGGATGATGGATGGATGGATGGATGGATGGTGATGGATGGATGGATGGATGGATGGATGGATGGATGGATGGATGGATGGTGATGGATGGATGGATGGATGGATGGATGGATGGATGGATGCATGGATGATGGATGGATGGATAGATGGATAGATGGATGGATGGATGGATGGATTGATGGATGGATGGATGGATTGATGGATGGATGGATGGATGGATGGATGGATGGATGGATGATGGATGGATGGATGGATGGATGATGGATGGACCTTTCAAAAAAACATGTCAGTTTCTCCAAAGTGCATCTATGTCTGAAAGACAATATTGCTGCAGTATCTTATTGTTGTTTCTGTACTTTTTTATTATAACATTTTCAACATTTCTTCTAAATTATCTTTTTAACAAAACCTGAAAAGTATTTATTTGTAAACGTGGTTATTGTGGTCGTATTGAGTCCTGGGAGGTGAATTGATTACACGCTCATGCCTGAGTCTCAAAACAGCATATGGGGCTTGACATGGAGAATTATTGATTTGTGTTCACAGCTTATACCGGCTCCATCTTGTTATTATCTGCCTTTAAGCCGATGTATACTCAAAGAAAGTTGCCATCTAATAAGCACAAATGGAGCTCATCCATTTTCCTCCTTGTGGATGAACAAAACATTGAAAAGCGGCTTTTAAAGAACAAGAAAAGAGGCTCTGACAGGAGACAGCGGAAACAAAGTGTACATCTTTGTTTTTAAATTCGGGGTTAATTCCAACAAAGAAACTCTAAATATTGTGTGCACGCGTCAGTTAGTCGGCTTGCCTATAAGGGACCACGTATCAGCTCATACATCATCTGTCCGTGAGTCCTTCTGTGTGTGTATATGCTAACGTATGTGTCCCTCTTGTCTATTTGTCTGGCGGCGTGATAATGCTGAGCCTCATGAAGCCGCTCTGTTGTGGCTCCTTGTTCTTGGCCTACTTTGGGAGAGGTGAATTGAGGGCAGCTCGAGTCTATGGGTCTAAGGGGATTAGGTCTCCAAACACGCTCCTCTCCAGTTTGGGATTTTGCCCCGATGCCAGACACTTAAAGTCTGCTAGGGATTAATATAAAGAGAGAAGTAAGAGCGGTGTGTATTGTGGTGGTTTCAGCAGGGGCAAAAAAGCAAGAGCAGGGGCAGGTGGTGGTTAATAGGAAAATAAGACGCACGGTGGTGATATGATCCAATTCACCACTTCAGCATTTGCTGACCTATTTGCGCATGGCTCGTGCCATGATGCCGGTCAGCATGTTTTCAAGGGATGAGACACAATGGTGGAGAAGCTGTTCTTTTCATTTTGTTTGTATTAGTGGATGATCTCTGCTTAAGTCAGTGGTTTAATTAGGAAATGGCTCAGTTCATTGCTTCAGTCTCACAACTTCCTGTTTCCACGCACAAAAGAACTGGATCATCCCAAGACCTGTGAGTCACTTGACGCCGGCGTCAAGGTCACAAAGTGACTGTATTTGCCACTAGGCGTGTAACATACGGTGGCCGAGACCCGCCATTGCTGAAAATAAAAGTAACGCTGCAAACAGCAACAAACGCCGCAGCAAATTAAAGAAACGCCGCAAATAAAAAGAAACGCAGCTGAAAATATTTCTTTATATTTTCAGCATTTCTTTTATTTGCAGCGGCTTTTCTATTTGTTTGCAGCGTTTCTTTTATTTGCTAAGCGTTTATTTTATTTGCAGTGGCATTTGTTTCTGTCTGCAGCGTTACTTTTATTTTCAGCAATGGCGGGTCTCGGAGTAACAATATATTGTGCCACGAAATTTTGCGATACATAAACGTCACGATACGTGTCGTGGAGGTCAGGGCCGCCGCAAGGGGTGTGCGAACCGTGCGACTGCACAGGGCCTCGCGCCCCAAGGGGCCTCGCATTATGGGCGTTTTTTTTTTTTTCCCCATTTTTTTTTTCAATTTTTTTCCCTTATAAATATCAACATTCACTGTCCATTACAGACCTAAATGTGTACTAGTCTGTGCATATCAATAAATATATGTGCAATGATGCGCGTGTCTGTTGTTCAATACGACTGCGTCAGACCAAGCGCAGACACAAGGTGCTCTGATCCAGACGGTGGAGTTGGAACAAACTGTCACACAATGCTGAGAGAATGAGACAGAGTCAGGAAATTTCCATCAGGGAATGAAAAAAGAAAAAAAAACTAAAGAAAATGGAAGAGTTTATGCCTCTCTGAAAGGCTTGTTTGATAAATTTGTTACAAAAATCACCGATCCGCCCGGGTCTCAAGCAGCCGCGCGGGGGCCCCCGCGTCCAGGCAGTCCAAATGGTGATGAGGCAGGGGAAGGTATCCAGTATTTTGCTAATTGGAGAGTTTAAAAATTGCGCATATAGACACCCGATCTGACCCGAAAAACCCCAAAATTCCCCCCCTGGCCATTTCGCACAGGGCCTCGTAAAATCGCCCAGACGGCTCTGGTGGAGGTGACAAACTGTAGCGCGATATTGGGTTATTAATATGAATATATTGTGTTTACTAGTAACATCCTATTGGTGCAGCGGGATCACGTGACGACCTCTTCCTCCGCTCAGAAGAAACTAGTACCGTTTTGCAGTCCCGATCACGGGACTATTGCGGGGTTTTGAGCTCTCGAACCATCCGAGGTTCCATCCGAGCTTTTACTTCTAAGGTAAGCATGAATCAATCTTTTTTATGATGTAAAAATTGTGTCGTCCCCAAAGGTGGGAGGATGAAACGATAACGGGGTTCACCTTACGGCCTCAGGCTGGGAGCAGGTGAAGCTCTGAGCTCTGGCAGAAGATAAATAACAGTCATGTTGAATTTTGAGGTTTGGGACTTTTCATAGTTTATTTATTTACTTTTATTTATGTATTTAATTTTAGTTGTTTCATTTCTGGAAAAGAAAAAAGTAAAATGTGAGAAACTATTCAGTTTGTGGCAAAATATTTTTACTTGTATGAAACTGAAGATGCATAATGCAAACCTGACATTTACTTTTAGTTCAGTTTGTGGAAAATGGTTGATCTTTAAAACTTAAACAGTTATAAAGCTGTGGAATAGCTTACCACTAAACATTAGATCTGCTCAGACCCTAGAGGTTTTTAAGTCTTCTTTGAAAACGTATTTATTTTCTTTGGCTTTTGGTGTACGATAAATAGTGGTCTACATCTGTGAGAAGTGATTGTGCACTTTGTGTGTCTGTTCTTTGCCGTCTATTTTCTATTTTCTTTTATTTATTACCATTTCATTGACATTCTAGCATGTTAGTGATTTTATTGTTTCTACACTTTGTACTGTATTTTCTTTTGGTATTGTTTCATTTTATTGTATACAGTACAGCACTTTGGTCGACCTAAAATTTGACATTGACATTGACATTACAAACGCACAGCATTGTTTTGTATTTTGTGTCTTTCAAATAAAAGACCATTTTTGACAGTCATATGTTCCTCATTCAAGGTTGTTAAAAAAATGCTGCTATAATTATCATATCGTGTCATTATCGTGAGATTAGTGTATCGTTACACCCCTATTTGCACACTAACTTCCAACGGATGAGTCAGTTTGGGAAAAGTTCCTCTAAAATACCACATCACCTTTATGTAATGGTGCAAATGTTTCCTAACGACTCAGAAACACAACAACAGGTGCGATCGAGAGCTCGTGAAGCTTCCAACTAGGAATGGGTGATATTTTACCGTTCACGATAAACCGTCAAAAAAATTCCCCACGGTAAGAATTTGTCATCTCGCGGTAAAAACGATAAACTCTCGTTGATGACGTTTTTGTGTAAAGTCGGATTTATGGTTCTGGTATGGCGTTAAATCGACGCACAACGTACGTGAAGGAAGGAAGGAAGGAAGGAAGGAAGGAAGGAAGGAAGGAAGGAAGGAAGGAAGGAAGGAAGGAAGGAAGGAAGGAAGGAAGGAAGGAAGGAAGGAAGGAAGGAAGGAAGGAAGGAAGGAAAGGAAGAAAGAAAGAAAGAAAGAAAGAAAGAAAGAAAGAAAGAAAGAAAGAAAGAGAAGAGAGAGAGAGAGAGAGAGAGAGAGAGAGAGAGAGAGAGAGAGAGAGAAAGAAAGAAAGAAAGAAGGAAAAAAAAGAAAGGAAGAAAGAAAGAAAGAAGGAAAAAAAGAAAGGAAGAAAGAAAGAAAGAAAGAAAGAAAGAAGGAAAAAAAAGAAAGAAGAAAGAAAGAAAGAAGGAAAAAAAGAAAGAAAGAAAGAAGGAAAAAAAGAAAGGAAGAAAGAAGGAAAGAAGGAAAAAAAAAGAAAGGAAGAAAGAAAGAAAGAAAGAGAGAGAGAAAGAAAGAAAGAAAGAAGGAAAAAAAGAAAGGAAGAAAGAAAGAAAGAAAGAGAGAGAAAGAAAGAAAGAAAGAAAGAAAGAAGGAAAGAAGGAAAAAAAGAAAGAAAGAAGGAAAGAAAGAAAGAAAGAAAGAAAGAAAGAAAGAAAGAAAGAGAAGGAAAGAAGGAAAGAAAGAAAGAAAGAAAGAAAGAAAGAGAGAAAGAAAGAAAGAAAGAAAGAAAGAAAGAAAGAAGGAAAAAAAGAAAGGAAGAAAGAAAGAAAGAAGGAAAAAAAGAAAGGAAGAAAGAAAGAAAGAAGGAAAGAAGGAAAAAAAGAAAGAAAGAAAGAAAAAAGAAAGAAAGAAAGAAAGAAGGAAAAAAAGAAAGGAAGAAAGAAAGAGAGAGAGAAAGAAAGAAAGAAAGAAAGAAAGAAAGAAAAAGAAAGAAAGAAATAAGGAAAGAAAGAAAGGAAGAAAGAAAGAAAGAAAAAATGATAAATTCCCATTGATGACGTTTAGTATCATTTAGTATCTTTTAGATCAGTGTTTTGGCTCCAAAGACTGAATGTGGTGATAGATTTATAGTTACAAAGATGGAGTTGAATTGGTATTTTTTTTATTGTCATTCTTATCTTTATCGGGATAAATGCCAGAAATTATCGTGATACATTTTTTAGTCCATACCGCCCATCCCTACTTCCAACCAACAGATATATTTGCTCTGTGAACAAAGTGGCATGACCTCTAATTATTAAGCATCAGGTTTAAGTATTAGTATTCCTGAACCTCTTATATGGCTTTCTGGAGACTTTGCCCGAGTCTGCCTTTTTCCTTTGTCTTCCCCATGTAGGGAGGGGTGGGGGGGGGGGGCGTGCACCCAACACCCACGCGCCCTGCGTCTGGAGGCACCTCCTGGGTTAAGAGGAGGCCGCTTGCACCATCATGCTCCTCCAAGAGAAAGTGGGTCATGAGTCTGAGACTGTGGGATTAGCGACCATCATGCAGGCGTGTGCCGGGCAGCCTCTTATCCGCAATGTTTAGTCCACACCACCCGCCCCACCCCCCTCCTTTTCGAGGAGAAGAAAAAAAAAAAAGCAAAGAAAAGAGAAGACGTCATGTGTTGCATCAACGTAGGCCACGTAAACATCCCTAAGCCTGTTAGCCTGAGACCAATCTGAGTTGATACCATAACAGTGGTCGCATGACCAGAAAAACAAGTGATTTCTGGAGGTGTCAAGTAACGAAGTACAAATACTTTGTTACCTTACTTAAGTAGAAATTTTGGTTATCTATACTTCACTGGAGTAATTATTTTTCAGACGACTTTTTACTTTTACTCCTTACATTTTCACGCAATTATCTGTACTTTTTACTCCTTACATTTTAAAAAACAGCCTCGTTACTCTATTTCATTTCGGCCTTTAAAAAAAAACTATCCAGTTAAATTGCTCCATCCGGATAGAGTGAATTTGGTTGTGGTTGTTTCAGATGTTCTTGTCCAGTTTTGTTCTTACATCCGTTCCCTCAAATTCCTGCAACTAAACTTGGATGTACATTCCAATAAAGGTTAGGATAAATGATAACATGCCTCTGAAGTTTGACTTTTTGCACCATTACAATACTTATAGGCAACTAGTCATCATATCTGCTGCTCTCTGAACACATGTTAATGCTCAATAGTTCACATATATGGTTCTTTAATATATTTGCATTATACTAAGATACATTCATTTTCAATGGCTTTTGTCCTTAATGGCTTTTTTCCCCCCTTACATTACTTTTACTTTTATACTTTAAGTAGTTTTGAAATCAGTACTTTTATACTTTTACTTGAGTAAAAAACTTGAGTTGATAAACTCTAGTATCTATACTTCTACCTGAGTAATGAATCTGAATACTTTTGACACCTCTGGTGATTTCATCATTAGTCTTCACAATTAAATATCTCCCACTTTCTGACTGTCCAACTCTTCAGCAATAACCTCCATCGGCGATATGATAAACTCTGACCATGTGATAGCGTTGACATTTTGGTTGTCTGGTGTCCTCTGACATAAACAGATTACTAAAAACCAAACCATTAATTTTGCAGTGAAATGATGACAGAGGTCAGTCTAGCTCTTCACAGCCACTATCCAGCTAAAAGTGGAAAAGAGTTCAAACAGTTGCTGTTTAGTTGAAATGTCGTACGCCAGGGATGAAATCTTATTGTTCGGGTCCACGTTGGGGGGGATAGCTGGTTTTGTCTTTGGGGGCTAATCTCATGCAGAGGGGGGTGGACAGAGATTTTGTAGAGGGTTAGATGGGTCAATTAAAGTTCAGGTCTGACTTCTGACATGCTGATGCAAATGACAAGTAAAAATCCCCAAATAACATTATTATTGTTGGAGCTTCTCCATTTTTCACCACCACAAGTATCTCTGGGCTCAGACGTATCATTATTGGGCCATCAAACAGAAGAAACGGGTCCTGTGGTCATGCAGATCAGTATTCCTGATCTTTTTTGGGGGAAAAAAGTTCTCCAAGCGGTCTGAAGTAAAGCCAAAAAAAAACTTTAACTCAACTTAACTCAACTTTATTTATAAAGCACTTTAAAACAACCAAAGCTGAAACAAGGTGATATACAAAAATAAATAAAACAACACAGGAACATAAGACAATTAACAAGAAATAAATAGTTAAATAATTGTTTATTGTTTTTAAAACAAATAATAAACAATAACTAAAAACAAACCATAAAAACACTAAGACAGGAGCAGAGTCTCATGCATACGACGGAGTATTAGGGCCAAACTAAGACAAAAAAATATATAGGAAATTACGAGAATAAAGTCATAATATAATGAGAATAAAGTCATAAAATTACGAGAATAAAGTCATAATATGACGAGAATAATGTTGTAATATTACGAGAATAAAGTCGTAACATTATGAGAATAAAGTTGTAACATTACGAGAATAAAGTCGTAATTTATGAGAATAAAGTCGTAATTTATGAGACCTCTAACAGGAAGAGCATCTTCTCCTTGTATTAAAATGAGGAATATTGAGCATCTTGTGAAGTTATATTTATATATTTATAATATATTTAATATTACGACTTTATTCTCAAAATAATACGACTTTATTCTGGTAATATTATGTCTTTATTCTCGTAATTTTACGACTTTATTCTCATATTATTATGACTTTATTCTCGTAATTTCCCTTTTTTTGTCTTAGTTTGGCCCTAATACTCAGTCGTACATGCAGGGTTGAAAGCCAAGGAATAAAAATGGGTTTTAAGACAAGTTTTAAAAATGGACAGTGAGGAGGCTTGTCTAATGTTTAAAGGAAGCTTGTTCCATAATTTTGGAGTGACAATAGAAAAAGCTCTATCCCCAAAAATAAGTCCAAAAACAAGGATCTGTAGTGTCATGAGGTTTTATCGGTGCCTTTCAAAAAGGTTATTTACGCTGTAATGAGGCCAGCATTACTGCAGAAGGTGCATGTTTCCCGAGAATATTTATGCATTTTTCAAAAGGACAAAATAAAACTGCATCCTGCTCTCACCGAAAGACATGGGTGAGAGAGGAGAGAGAGGAGCTGCAGATACTGACCTGGACCCAAAAGAGGAGGAGAGGAATCAGAAACACAGCATGGAAAAGTCAACCACGTAATGTTTCACACCTCAAGATTTTGATCAATATGTTCAACTTCAGAATGCATTTTAATTGTTGTCAGAAGGAATGGCAATGTTTTAAAGCGGTAAATGTTTTTGTTTTTTTGTTGTTTAAATGTGCTGCAGATAAGATAAGATAAGATAAGATAAGATAAGATAAGATAAGATAAGATTGTCCTTTATTACTCCCTCTATGGGGAAACTCACGTGTTAGCAGCAGTACACTTAACATACACACACACACACACACACACACACACACACACACACACACACACACACACACACACACACACACACACACACACACACACACACACACACATGCGGGGAAGGGGGTAAAAAGGTAAAAAAGTAAGAGATATATATAATTACAAAATATGGACAGTATATACACATTGCAGTGGAGATAAAAAGATACAAAATATAAGATAAAAAAATAGTGCAAAGGAAGAAAAAAACAGTGCAAAAAAGCAGGTAGAATGAGTGTGAGGTAAACAGGTATTGCATGGATATATTCCACATATGATTATTGCACATATGGTTATTGCACATGTTATTATTGTCCGTTAGCTACGGAGATCAGGCCTAAAATACAGCATATGCATATTATAGATATAACTGAATTGATGAAAAAAGAAAATGATGACATAAGCTGGGTCCTCCTGTCACCATAGAAATAAGTCAAAGTATCATGGGACTGTGACTCCTGTCCCATGTAGGGGTGGGCAAAAATATTGATATGGCAATATATCGCGATACATAGTCTCCCGATACGATATCGATATTCAATGTATGTATCGCGATATATTGCCGTATCAATATTTTTGCCCACCCCTAGCTGCACTTTATTTTGTGATTTCAGTGTGGGTGAGACACTGCATTTTATTTTTGTCATTTTACAGTTTTTTTCGATTGCTTACACACTAAAATTAAAAGTAGTACACTATTAGCAAAACCTTACACTCAAGAAGCAAAACATCAGCCCATATTTGCACAACTATAAGCACATTGTCAACCTCACACTTGTTGCAAAACTCTACACACAGTGATTTTCAAAACACTAAACACACTAAACGTACATTAGACACAAAAATCTATCATAAAGTCACTTCTTTGCAATACCAAAGCACTGACTGTCAAATTAGCACACCGTCCAACCAGTTGGTTCAACACAGTCATCAGGTGTGCAAACACTTGTTTGCTTAAATGTAGACACACCAATCAGGTGTATCTACACTATAGAAAGCAGCAGGTGAGCTCATTGGTCTCCATGCACAAGAGTCAGAGAAAGACAGTTTTTCTCGATTGCTTTGACACATTTTGCACATCATGGGTCAACTTTATCTAATGCTCACACCTTCTTTGCACAGCAAGAGTCCTCTCTGGCGAATCGGTTAACTATTTCTCATTGCTTTCCCACAATTTTCTTTGACTTTTACTGTAATACACTTTTCAAAACAGTTAACACACTTCTCACAAAGAGACACAAAACATAACTGATTTACCATGGCAACACATTGCAGACACTTTGTAGCAGCCAATTAGAACTGCTCTCTCAATTCTAAAAATTATCAGCACCTGTGTGAACTCTCTTTGCAAAACAAAGCAAGTAGTCCTCAACCTATCAAAGAGGTCAATAGCTTGAAGTTGACACCAAGCATGGCTCGAGGAGGACGTGGATGAGAACATGTGGCCTGATCGTCAGGCCCGTGTCGACAATGAGTAATTTTCCTGTATTTTTATTTTTTTCATATTTACAGGGTTTCATTTCATTGTGTTTCATTTACAGTACTTTCTTTGACAATTGACCTTTGTTGTACTGCATATTGAACCCTGTCATTTTGATTACGTGCATGTGACAAGTACTGCAATAAATATTTTTCCGTCAGAATCTTTTTGTACACAGTAGAACAAATGTAAATCAATGGTGTTGACAGGAACTTCAGCAATACAAAAACAGATCTACAATATTTTACTGTATACACATTTTCTGATTTTACTGTAAATACTCTGTGACAGTATATTTCTAAGTTATATAACTAAGTTAGAGTGCTCAATACAAAACCCAAATTGTAGTATGTTGTCAGTTGTAAAATAATCAATACTATGAGGGTGTTCAACAAAAGTTGATATTGATAGCTGTGGTTTCAATTTTGTTATCCATCGTTACAGTAAATAAATGAGAAAACACACATGTTCAATTGAGAAAAAATTCTAGGTTTTGATGGAAAAGTTTGGTTTTGATGGATGTGTGACAAGTTTTGAGAAAGTGGTGTCATTCTGCAAACATCATAAAGTGTTTTGGTTATTTCAGCTTCTGTTAAGGGCTTTGTGTGAGCTGTTTTGAAAAAGTAAACTGTGAATGGAAAAATGGGCCAAAACGATCAAGAAAAACTGTATATTTGTACTTTGTTGATAATAGCCTACTCTAATCATAGGGACGTAGAAGTGCTAAAAGTGTTTTAGGTTTATCACAGCAGAGTGTAACTCGTGCAAACAGAGTATAGTAATGTGAAACGTGTTTGT